>NC_084881.1:23533484-23836515 GCF_023558435.1 Drosophila sulfurigaster albostrigata
TAATAGAACTCAACTTCTGCTGCTCGATTACAAGCAGTTCAAGGCTGCACGTCTTATACAGCGAATATTTCGAGGCTGGCGTGTGCGTCATCTGCTAAAGAAGCAACATCGAGCTGCGATTACCATACAAAGAATATGGCGACATTATTGCGAAGAACGTCATAGAGTAGTCGACATTCAGGAAGAAACACAGTCTTGTGTGCTGATATCTCACCATTCGAGTTGCGTCAAGATTCAGGCTATGTTTCGTGGTTGGTATTCACGCAAATATATCAACAATATGATGTATCTGAAGAACATACAATTGGCTGCTGTGGAGGACATTTTGCACTCGATTATCTATAAGTTGCATTCATTGAAGCGTAACGATCAGTTGCCAGGCATTCTCACATTCCGTGAGGGAGAGTAAGTTCTATAGAATTCATGGTTTCATAGTATAGAATTTTCAAATTATCATGCGATATGTTAGGCACAATTTACTATTTAATGTGTGTAAGGCTGCATCTTTCAATAATTCCATTTATGACATTCCATGTCAAGCCATTGTATTTATAATTATAGAAATCTTAATGTAGAATTTTCATAATTTATTGCCTTGCAATGGATTTATGTCTATTACCATTTAATGATTTGACTACTTTTGTTTCACCAGTTTCCATTTTTAAAATCTGACTTAAAACTTAACTCTTAATTTCATTTATAAACTAATTATCAATCTCTCGTTTGCGAAAACTCAGTATATTTCTCAAGCTCCACTAATTTTAGTGTGCCCGTTTTCAAAAACTTTTGTGCTCCTAAATTTGTCGTTCGCCTATTAAATAAATGAAATTATGAAAAGAAACAGATGAACTCACATTCTGTGCCCATTTCTATTGCGACATTTTTTTACAACAATTATTTTTATTTTATAACTTACAACTTGTATGAAATATTTCTTTGATTTTAAATATTTCTTTGATTTTAAATTTCGCGATTTCGTTCATCTGGGAGCAGCTCTTAAACATATAGAAATTTAGAGAAAATTGCATATTATAAACTAAAATTGTGAATCCTCTTCTCCAATGCCATGAATCTGCTTTGCTTGTTGTTTGATCACCTAAAATTTATGGCTACTTCTGAGTTGCAACTCTATTTTATTTGTTTTATCATTGAATTGAGTTTCATCAATCATCAATCGCTCAACAATTGCTTCAATTATAATACAATTTAATAATTTTACCGCATTTTCCCTCTTGTCAGCACTCTGGGCAAAGTGGAAGATTTCATGTCGACCATGACCTATCGTCTGTTCAATCGCTACGTGGGCAGAAAGTGGGCGATGAGCAAGACCATCCTTGAGTCGCAGCGTATGGACTTCAAGAAGGCTGTCGAGTACACTTGGGCACCGTATTATGGCAATGATCACATCAATGTGTGCAATCCCCCGCCGCCTCCGCGACCTCCCAAGTTCTATGAGCGTCGCGAATACGATGTTTCACAGGCTTTTATGGCATCTAAACGCGAGGTTCAAGAGCACAAATCCATGAGTAAATCCATCTGTGAGTTCGAGTAAGTTTTGCAAAGGATTTTTTGTTTAACTCGTCTGCTCGCAGCGCGACGTAATCACGTTTTAAAAGCTCTGCCCTCGAATCAAAAGCGTTTTTGCCGCGAGTTGATCCACAGCATGAGGCGTTGGACCATCGAAGAGCACCAGAAACTGAATATACCCGATGACTTGAAGGTCGATAGCAACTTGAAGGGCTTCTTGGAGGAGCTACAAGGATATCTGACATCGCTGAATTACATTGAGAACTGCGATTGCTTGCGCGATTCGCCGCATCCACATAAATTAACTCCACGCTTCGATTAGGAATAATTTATACTCACATTCGCAATAAAATACACATATGCTTAAAATCCCATGTTTAACACGGATAATCTAGGAAACCAAATCACTGCATTGTTCTTAAAGAATTTATTTTTGTATTTAGCTATTATCAACTTCAGAAACGTCTGTCGATTGTCGTCCAATGTAATCAAAACACATAAATAAGTTCAATCAATATTGGCAACAAATTAAATTTAATGATGTTTGTTGCTTGCAGCCAAAGTAAAGTAGCCCCAAGTATTAGAAGAAAGAAATGCCAGCGAAACGAGAGAAGAAATTGCTAACTCTGGTAAATATTTGCCAACTGACGCTAATGAACTTGGGCATACAAATAGGCAACACACCGATTCAGTTACTTCGAGGCAATGCGATAGAGTCTGAGAGAAAACGAAATCATTTTCCCCACAGATTCAAGCAAAAGGAAAATTCCAAGTCGCCGCTACTCGATTGCTTTTGATTAAAGCTTTTTGCAGCACACAAAAATTTGCTCACTTATAGATTTTGCTCATGTGATTTTTTTTTTGGTTTTTGCTTTTTGGAGAAACATGTTTACACAAAGAATTTTTTCTATTGATTGTGTGTGATTGCCGCAATGTGTATGTGTGTCTGTGTGTGCTTTCACATGTGCTACAATGTTGCACAAGAAGCACGTTTGGGCACCATTGTGGGCACACAAAAGTCAATAGCTCGACTGTGATTTTCCCATTCTCTCTTTTTCTCTCTCTCTCTTTCTGTACTTCTGTCGTTATTTGCAGAGGTCTCGCTTGACAGAATGAAGCTACTTTTTGAGCAGGATTTGTTTCGAGAATTTCACAATACTCTGAAAAGCTTAGTTCATAATTTGTCAACTGCATTTTGAAACTAATATTGCCATTTAATAAATGTTTCTTGCATTTGCAATTCTCTTTTAAGTCTACAAATATTTCATATAAATTCCAATATCACATCAACACATGACAAATGACAGCACATTTTAATTAAGCAGACAGAAAAATGCCAGTCATATAAGCAGCATAAAATAGCAACAGAATTAACCCAAATATGCAAATAAATTGTTGGAAAAACAAGTCCTAGAGCCAAAGTTGCACATAAACTTCCACAGCTCATTAAGTCACTGTCAGCCAGAAAGAGAGAGAGAGAGAGAAAGAGAGAGAGGTAGACATAGATAGAGATTGCCTAGTGAAAGCTAGCGGAAAATACTTGTATATAAAAATTTATGCGACGCCAACTGGACGACAGACCCCCTCACATCCACCCAACGTATTGGGCATCCTTCTCTCCTCCCTTTTCCTTTCCCTTCTCATTCTCTTCCCTTTTGCCAGACTGTCAGAAAGTTCGCTGTGTGCGAAAACAAAAATAAAACATTCGCCATGTAAATTATGAGGGCTCCAGCCCAGCATCAGCAGCAGCAGCTCCTCTGCTCACAAAAAGAATACGTAAATTAGCAAAATAAAATAAAAATATCAGCACTTGGGGCGCCAGAGGTCAGGCAAATTATATAAAAAAAAGGAATAAGAATTGTTGAATTTTACTCAACTCTCCACTTGGAAGAAAGGCTAAATGAAAATGTCGACGCATTAATTGAAAATACCAAAAAAAAAAAAAAAAATGCGAAAAGTGTAAAAAAATGCCGCACATCCTTGGCCTGAAGTTTAATTAGGCCGTCTGCGTGTTGTGGCCTATATAAGAAATGCTTAAAATTTCGGTTAATGTTAATGTTGTTGGCCTTGCGCCGTCGAAGGTCAACGCGGTCTGGGCCGCTTGTTTTCTCTTGGTTCTGGGACGTTAAATGTTGAATACTGAATTGGGTGTTTGGACGTTGAACGTTCAGCGTTCAACGTGGAGCCTTCAACATTGGGTGTGGCCAAACTAATTAGTGAGCATTTTGTGGGCGTTGCTGTTTAATGAAATTTTAATAGGAGTTTAATTGAAACTCGGTGTGGGCTCCACAAATTATTTGCAGCCAACTATTTGCGTCAAGAAATGTTGCGTAAAAGCAATTCATATTAATAATACGAGAGAATTATGAACAAAGTTTATATTCATATGTCTCTCATAATGCTTGTGGTATGTCAGAAAATTTTGTGTGTTGTGCATTAATAATGCTTCGCTTTGAAGTTAATGAATTGCAGAGCTTTCAAGTCAGTTGGTATTCTAGTGAAAGTTGCTATTGTTCATTGCATTTCCAGAGATATGCATAGATTTCATTTCCATACATATTTTGTATGCAGTTTTGAGCAGCAAACTAAGAAACTATTATATATGCTATGCATGTAATGGCAAAATGAAATAAATGAACAGAACTATTCGTAGACTTGAAACGTTGAATAAGTGCAGAAATTGCCCAAAGCTCTTTGCTAATTACTTGGAATTTCTTTCATTAAAATCAATGATTAAAATACAATATTTCAATGCAATGTTTCCTCATGAAAGCAAGCTTAAAGTGGAATCTTTAATCTCTTAAAGTATATAAGCGCAACGTATTTCTGAATTCTGAGATACTAACAAAATAAATTGAAAGAAGTTTACTACCACCAGTAATTATTATATTTTCCCGGAATTTCCGTTGCATAAAACACATTTCGCCCTTGTTAAACAATTTAATAAAAGTGCAAGAACTGTGGTTAAACAAGAGTCGAGTACTTCACTTACTTGCTGCGGCGTGTGGCAACAGATTGATCAAGTTGTTGCTGCTGCAAATGCAGACTTTATACTTTCAACGGCTAATTGGTCAGGCACAAGGAAATTGTTTGTGGCACGCAAGCAACTGCAGACGCGACGCGGCAGGATTGTAATTGCTGGAATGCAATGCGAGCCACCGAAGTCCATTTGTGGGCATATGGAATATATACACACACACATACACACGTCCACAGTGAGTGCAATAATTAAACACACGCGCGGCAATAATGACACAGCGAACCGACGAAATTTATAATAAATGCAGCCTTGACAGCAGTAGGAATATCACTCATACGCCTCATATGCAGCAGTGTAAAGTGGCTGGCATTTTTGCACAGTTTTGTTGTTGTCGTTGTTATGTTTGTTGTTCGTTGTTATTTTCGTTGATGACGCGGCGACAGCGACGGCGACGGCGAGTTCGTTTCGATAACTTCTTAGGGTAGACCCAGTTCGTAGCGCGTTATCAATGAAACTGCTGAACTGCTGATTTTTCTCGTCATCGTCGCTAGCATCGCCCCAGAAAGCGTATTCTGTGCCAGCCTTCGTTGTCGTCGTGCGGCTCTCTCGTTGCTTCGGCTCCACTTCGGCTCGTCGTCATTTTGGGCGGGCGACTCAACTTAACGAAGGCAGCCGCAGCTGTGCTCTGAGCATGGTCGAAGGGAAATTGCTCAGAGAAATTCGCAAAGCGGGAGAGCAAGCAAAGGAGAGCAAGAATATTTGCAACTGTAAAGGGAAATTTACAACTGCTAACAGCGCCTGTTATATCTCAAAGGAATATTTTTAAATGTTATTTCACTAAAAGTTGAAATGCTAATAAATATTGTAATTCTTATGAATCATTTCTTTCACAAGAAGGTAATATACTTTTCTTTATAGTTTTATATTTATGCATTATTAATTTTATAAATTGTATTTTTAAATCCTATTTTCAATTGCAACATTAACAACAGTTCACGGGCTCTAACAAAGAGAATAGTTTGTATTAAGTTAAAAATTCTAATTTCTCTTAACCATTTATCTAACAGAATAATTATTCACATTTTTTTCTATAAACTTGAAGTAATTTAGTAAATTATTCCTTATTTTATTTTCTAATTGCATTTTCATATTAATACTTTGTCCCAAAACAGAAAACTGGGATATTTGTAGGGGAAATTTGTTGGCAATTTAAGGGTCTTTTTTTGAAAGTTTAAATAAATGCACATAAATTTAACGGAAAGAAATGTTAATAATTGCACTGCAAATTTTAATCATAAATATTAAATTGTTACAAAAAATAAGTAAAATTTAATTTAAAAAAGTTTAAAAATATCTTATTCGATAAGCATAAATTTAAAGGTGATTGGCACAATAATTTTAAGAGCTTTAGCTTGTAGTATATAATAAAATATGTTACAATTTAGACTAAATGTAAATATAAATTGTACATAAATTGTCAGATAATAAGCCAGCTAGGGTTGTCTGCGGCTTTTTTTAATAGTAAGTCTTAAAATTATTTAATAACACCTAATGATAATTTTTGCCCTTTTTGCTACGTTTTTAATAAATATTTATATCAAAGCCATGACATTAATTTATATTTTTATTATTCTTTAATTTTAATTGAAGAAATACTAAGCACCACTTCACCAACTAATTCTCTCTCTTCACAATTATTTTAACATGTCTAAATCTTAAACAAATTCTTAAGTAGACCACTTACTGGACACTAATATCAAATGATGCATTTAGCGTTTACTACTTGAGACCAAATTACTTGCTTATAATGCGACATGCAGTTAAAACAATGCCTTGTTAACTGTGGCAATGTTTTCTCTATCTCTCCCATTCTAGGCCAATTATGATGGACCACGATTTTCTCTTGAGCTCTGGCAACCTGTCACGTTCTCTTCGCTGTATTTTATTTATAGAACAGCGTTTAAGCTAGCAAATTGCTCAGAAATATATTAAAAATAATATTGTTTAGAATTTCTAAATTAAATTGAGCACAGTTATTACATTTCTTATTTGTATTTGAGACATTCATAAAAATGAGACATTTGAAATATAATTGAAAATTTATAGAAATTTACGCTTTAGTTATTGAGGTTGCAGGTTTTAATTTTATTTGTATTTAAAATGCATATGGATAGCAAGAAAGTTTTATTAGCTGTCAAATTGGAAAAGTTTGTATTAACAGCCATTGCTGTTAGTATCTTGATAGTAAATATAGTAAGTACTTAATAAAAAATAAATAAATATTTAACTTAAACATTTTTTATATTTTTATTATCGCTTCATATTAAGAAAAAGAATTTGAGTTTGATGAAGAATTAAATTAATGGTCAATAAATAACATGGACAACATTCTAATATTATATAAACACATACATATATCCTGAAGCGACTAACCTCTCTCGCATCTCATAAAATAATAATGATACGAATTTAAATAAATATACATTAAATATATATGTATATCGTTTATTTCATATACACAATATTAAAAACACCATTCTTTAAGTCGAATTCTTTTGATAAGAGTTGCCAATTTCAATTGAGAGTTTTAGGTGTAACTTTTTGCGACTCAACTTCTCTGTGTTAATGCACTCTTCAGCTCAACCTCAATAACTCTTAAGGACTTACAGTTGTTGCTGCGAGCATAATCCATTGGGCTAGAAATAAATACATTTGTGTGGCCAAAAAAAAAAGGAAAACAATTTCCAAGTCATAAGCAAAAGCAATGCATCATTTTTATGCCGAAAACTTTACAACTGCCGCAGCGATGAGTGTGCCCAGAAGCAACACACTCGCTCACACACACACTTACGTACACACTTACGTACACACACACACACACGCACATTTGCGAGCTAAGCGAGGGCAGAGAGCACCCCAAAGGATATTAACAATAATCTAACCAAATTAACCCAAAGCACTAAAGTGTAAGTGACATTAAGTTAATTTTCGTGCGAGGACGAGCTCAAAGCGGATACAGCTGCAAAATAATCACAGTGAAGGGAAGCGGTGAGGAGGGAAGCGGAGGCGGAGGAGTGAAGTCGAAATAGCAACAACAACAACAACAACAACGATAGCTAAGGAGAAGAAAAGAAAAACGTTCGAGTTTTATTTAAGTTGGGTTTTCTTTTTGTTGCCACAAAGTTGCTGTTGTCATTGTTGTTGTTGTTGTTGTTGGCTGTGTTGCAGCAACTGTGCAAAATTTCCCACGAGATCAATCAGCCACAGGCAGCAACAGCAAAAGCAGCAGCAGCTTGACTCTGCCTGTCATTGCTGCTGTTATTGTTGTTGCTGTTGCTGTTGCTGCTGTTATTACTACTTTTTGCTACTTTTTCTTTCCTTTTGTGAAACTTGAACGAGCGTCTGCTTTTGTTTTTGTATTGTCTATGAACAACAGCAACAGCAGCTTCTTCCTCAGCTTCAGCTGAACTTCTTTTTCTACTTTTTTTTTTTGTTAAGGTTTTTCTTTCTATTTCGTTTCTTTTGTGTCGTTTTTTGTTTTACACCTTTTGGCATTGGCCTTTGCAGTGAGAGCAGCTAATGAAGCGACGTTGATGATGCAAGAGCAGAGCGGGGAAGTAGCTCAGTGGCGTCTGTCCAAAAAGGGGGCTTAGCGAAAGCGAAGAGGAATGAAAGAGCACAAGATGATGGAGTGCAAGATATCATTTAGTACGCCAAGGGAATTGAGTCTGAAGGATGCACTGAAGCAAAGACACAAAACAGAGAAAAGTCTACAGAATTTCAGACAGAACTATTTCAAAGAAGAAACAGTAATAATCAGCTTGAGGTATAACTGGAGCGAAAGACATCATCAATATTGATTGTCAAAAAAAAAGAGAAAAGTGTTAAGAGAAAAGTGTTAAACAAACAATTGAGAGAATTACTATGATAAATATTAGTCCTAAGAAAATATAATTACTTTTGTTTTGGCACCAAAATTTAGAGAATTTATATTGAAATCGCCAACGCATAAGAAAAAAATGTTATGAAAGTTCGAAATAAATAATATTGTATTACTTAAATTGGGCAGTAATTTAAACATGTTTCGAAACTAAATAAATTTATATTTTATTAAGTGCTTGCGAACAATGTAATACAATTAAAATTACTATTATTTTTCGCAGCAATTAAAGAAAATCTTTTAAGCTCTTTACAAGGAACTAGTTAAAATTATAATATTTTGTTTTTTGCAAAATATATAAATTAAATTTCTGTTTAGTCATTTTTTGTGAATTCAATATTAACTGAATTTATCTAAATAATGTAAAAATGTTATGTAAATCCAAATGTATGTAAATAATTTGTTAGGGATGTTGAGAAATTACTAACGAAGAGAGATATTAATGTAATCACTATTACTTTTTGCTAATTGTTATATACATATTGCATTAATTTTTATTTATCTATAAAGATCTTTCAGAATAAACTTGTTATTCTTCTTTTACCTGTTGCATTAAGTAGAATTAATTTAGTTAAGTTTTCTATCTTGCTAACCATTAACAGAAACTTTAAGCTATCCATATAATAGCCCACTTCCCACTTTCACTTCTAAACTCTCACTCCGCCTCTGTTCTAATCGAATTGTTGCAAACAAAAAATGCTAGAAAAAACTGTCATCAAAGCAATCGCAATCGCAAGAAGTGAAGCAAGAAACTTTTGGCGTTCATCTCATTAACGGGCCAACACTTCAAGGACAACTTAACGCTAATTGTCTTGGCTCTAGTCGTTGTTGTTGTTGCTGCTGTTGCTGCTGCTGTTGTTGTGTGTGTAAGTTCAAGTCAGAGAAATATGCCGCCAAATGACAACGTTGAGGGAGAGAGAAAGTGAGGACAATGCCAGTTGATTGATTAATGGATGTCAACGTCAGCGAAGGTGACAAGTGGCCAGCAAGTCGAACAGGGATTCGTTGTGTGTGTCCTCTGGTAATCATCAAGAGCTGCCTACTAAATGATCTGCCAAATTGGATGTGGCTTCAGAGGGATGAGGGAAATTGAGGAAAAATGAGGAATAGGAATGGGAAAGATTCTTGTGCCAAAAAGTATGCAATAAAATGTCAAAATGTCGCACGGCAAATGACAAGAAAATTGTTTGCATTTTCTTCGTGCGCTCCTCGTAACGAGCGAGATTTCCAGTTTTCCACTTTTCCCCCCTCGTATGCGGAAACATTTCATTTTGCGCCTCAATTGCTGAAAAGGGTTTCAGGACGAGGTGTGTAACTAAAAGGAGAGTTTCTTGCACAACTTGCACTTCCGTCTACTTTTGCATTTCCGCATCGCAACCAAAAAGAAAAACCAAATTGCGCCTCGGACGCCATTTGCTGTTCATTGTCGTCCATTGGCGTCCATTGCGGATGTCCGTGTCGCAATTTTAATGCAATTTTTATGCGCTCGTTTTGACTTCCTATTATTATTATTCTTATTTACTTTCTGCACTTACATTATTTTTATTTTGTGTGTTACTTTTTTGTATTATTTGTAGGTTTACCAAGTTGGGGAATTTCCTCGGTAAGTAGAACTGCATTTCCTTTGCAATATACTTAGTATCTTCCGTCATATCGAGCACAACTCGTGCTTGTTGTATGCATATTGACTAGAAATTAGTTGCCTAATTCTTTTTTGCACTGTGTGAGTAAAGAAAGTTTAGAAAATGTTGAGCGTAAAACCATTTTACATGCTGCTAACCACAGGGCAATGTTTGGCAACTAAGCAAGCTCAGAGGCAGACCCCAACCCAGAGAACACTTGGCTGTTGTTGAGAACCAAGAGAATTCTATAAAAAGGCACAAAAGACGTCAGCAATGTCTACAACAGCAGCAACTAAAACAACAACTGCTATGTGAGTAGTATAACAACAAAGGCATCAATAAACAGTGTAAAAGACAGTCACCAGAGCCCAGGACATGCAGACAAAGGACACCAAGACATGGGACACAGGACACAGGCAACAGAGAATAGAGAACAGAGGAGAAAGGAGAAAGGAGATGGGAGAACGGACTTGAGGCCGGCCATAAAGCTTCCGGCCACTGGCAGCTTTTGCTGGTCCTTCATATTTTTATCGGTTGCGCCATGAAGCAGAGCCGAGAGTGCCTTGAGGCAACGGGTTAAAAGGGCGTGGCAGCGGACAGTTGATAGTGTGGGGGCGAGACAGAGACAGAGACAGAGAGGGAGAGAGCATACGTCAAAGATGCTTTATTGAGTGAAACAAACAAAAGCGTCGGCCTTCACTTCGTCTTCGTTTTCGCCTCGTCTCGCCTTCATCTGCCTAAGGAATTGGCAAACAATTTTAAAGTTGTGCGGTTACTTAAGCTCAGTATCCAGCAGCGGCTTCGCCTAACCGTTATTACCCCTAGCAGTACCCGCCCCCCACTCTCTGCCTCTCTCTACCCCTCTTCGAGCATTCATACCACAGCCCAGTTCAATGGTTCTTCGCAGCAGCTGCCGCTGCACACAATCAAAGCGCCCCGGGCGGGATTTTAAAAAGCACTTACCAAAGCTAGCAAGGGAGGAGCTTTTGGCTAGGGTTGTCGTCGCATCGAAAGTACAGAGTTCAAAGTGGTGGCAGGTGGCGGGTGGCGGAAGAGCGGGGCGAAACATACGCGTATGAACCGAGCAGCCTGCTGGCAAAATTTGCAAAATATTGACAGGCATTGGCAGCCTCAGCGTCAGCCACAGTTTCCACCTCAACCTCAACCTCAGCCTCAGCGTGGATGCCGCTTGCTGGGCATAATTTAATAAATCAATATTTTATTAGCTGCAGCAGGGCTGACAATGTGAGCTGAGAGAGAGTGAAGAGGGGAGCAACAGTCTTGGCTGTCGGATCAAACAGGTCGCTTATCGCGTTGGAAAGGTGACAAATTTAATAAACAGCTGCTATTAATGGTAACAGCTTGTGCTTGATTTTTTATTTTATTTTTAAATCAGCTGCAGTTGTGGCCAAGTAATCGGTAGACCAAACATTTTATCGATAAATGCAATTAACACAGTCTACGAAACGGAAGTGAATTAACGCATAAGTGCAGAATGGTTGTCAACTGCATTTGGAGAGGGAAAAATGCTGAAAAATGACTGAAAAGTGATGTTTATGATACAAAAATGTGCAATGCAAATTTAGGGACTGAAAAGGGGCCACATCATTTATTATATATTATGATATTTTGGTATATATTTGTAAATAATTTCCAAATGCAAATACAATCGAAACTTATTTTACTTACTGTTTATTTATATATAGTAAATGTAATTCTTTTTATTTATTTATTATTGATTCTATCAATCAATAGAATATTTATGGTTCTAATTTATTATACGCAACCTTTACTTACAAATACAAAGTCAGCAAAAATGTATATTAAATTACTTATTATTTTATACTAAATTGTAGGCATTACCTATTTATAAGTTTTTTGTTATTGTGTTTTTAACCTATATTGTGTCGATCCTTTTGTCCGACTTTTTTGTAGAATAGTTTTTTTCTTCTGCTGCCAATCAGATGCAGCTAATAATCTTGTTCTTTAGAATTTCTTTATTTTCTCGCTCGAGTCCATCTGCTGCAGATCAAAAGCAAATGGAACACGTGTCCAGCTATCACTGCGGGCTAAACCGAGCACAAACACAAATAAGTAGACTGGGTCAGGACAGCAGAGGACAGGCGAGCACATCAAGCCTGACCCCAAGAGCCCATCCACTACCAAGGGGCTGCTTAGCCAGGACATGGACTCTACTATATCCTTGTGAGAGCACTGAGAACTGCGTGCAATGCCTTCCAAATGCCTTTCAAGTGCGGCGCCTGCAGCAAACGCATAGAAAAGATATAGAAAGAAAATTGTAGCTATAGCTGACTAGTTGTTATTGTTGTTCGAAATGTTGGATTTATTATTGTTGTTGTCGTCGTTGTCGTTGTCGTTGTTATTGTTGCTTCTGTCGCTTTACGCACTCAGCAGAAATGTTGAGCGAACGATGGCGCTGCTGCTTTCATTACTTATTTCTTTATGACGCTAATGTCCTTAATTCGTCAGTGTTAACCTAATTTCGAGTAGTCGAGCCGAGGCAGGCAACAAACTTCACTACGACAACGACAACGACAACGACTGACGACAGGACGCAGGATGCAGGAAAATAGAAAGAATTATGCCAAGAAAGTTTTCTATTTTGTCGCAGCAAAAGTTTTGCGGCCAATGCGACGACGAAGACGATTGTGCCACACATACAGCGATGTGGATGTGAAGAGAAAGAACTGAGAGAAAGAGGGGGGCAGAGTGCCAGAAATTCTTTGCCTTCTGGTATCCTGGCCATGTCCTTTGTGTTTGTCTGCGCCTCAGAGTCTCAGAGTTCTGCGCATTCCCAAAGGCTATATAAATCATAATAATTTTGCAATGTAGCAATGGAGCAAAAGGAGCAGCAGCTTCGCTGTCGCATATCCTTGTGGCATGTCCTTTATTTGCTACGTGTTGATGTCCTTTTGATGGCACTTCTTTTGCACAACTTGCAAGCCAAACCCAACCCAACCCAACCGAACCAAAACCAAGCCAAACCAAACCAAACCAAACCGAACCGAAACGAGCCTCCACAAAACAGCGAAAGCCTCGAGGGCAAATGACAGCCACAAACCGCCAGGCGACCCTCAGTTGGTCCATCGTCCTTCTGTCCGTGTCCTGCGTGTCCTTTTTCGTCCTCATCTCTTTTCGTAAGTCGGCTGCGTGCGTGCGTGCGAGCGTGCTTGCCGTGCCGTGCCTTGTCTTGCCGTCTTGTATTTGTAATTCCTGGCAGCATGTCCAGCATAAAAATATACTTAAGTGATTTCTCTTGATTCACTTACATAGATTTGGGTTACATTTCTTTTCTATTCCAGCTTCATCTTCGTCGTCGTCGTCCTCGTCGTCATCGTCATCGTTGTCGACTCTTTGTGCCACACAACAACGTTACAAATAAATAATCTTTATGATAGAATATGCCATCCCATCGCCATCGCCATCGTATCGTCTTTGGCCCTTCATTTAATTTCGCTTAAAAGCGCCAAAAGTTAAGCTGTAATCATTTAAATGATTTATTCTCCTTGATTTTCATATCACGGATCGCCGCTTGTCATTCCCTTTGCGACTGAACCCACGAGGAGTGGAGAAGGTCATTTCCCATTCCCTTTCCCTCTTCTAACCTAACATCTCCCTTGGGTCATTCGAATTGGCATGAAACTAGGGGACATTCTCAATCATAATTTGTTGCTGTCACATTGATAATAGCAGATTTATATGCGAATATATGCGTATCTTGGTCCAAAAAGGTGAAATTTTATGTTGATTTTGCGATTTCGTTATTCACTTTTGCCATCGATTTAAGTTAAGCCCAGGCTCAAGAGTTCAAGAGGTTAACGAAAGGTTGCTCAGAGTTTTGTTTAACAACATGGAGACAACTGAGATTTATAGTCTATGTCTTGCGGCACACCAACTATTATTAGTTTGGGTCTTTTTTCGCCTTGAAATGTTTCTAAAGTTTATGCATAATTTACTTTTAGGAGAGCGTACAGTAGAAGATTATAAATTTATGCAGAAGTTGAACTGATAAACTCTATAAATTATTCGATGTTAATATCGTAAATCTAGTACTTATATCATTATTACTATAGTTGTTTATTTGAATTATTTATGCTACTATTTTTTTTTAATTAAGTTGTTCATTTATTTTAAATAAAGTATATATTGCACTATCGATGAGTAGGTGCTTAATATGTATTTTTTTCCCTTTACACCTATGTATTTATTTATGTATCCTTTATAAATTTGTTATTTGCTCTTTTACACTTTCACATGATTTTTTAAGTTAGCATGCATACATCACAAATTATTCAATATATCTTAGTTAAATAATTCACATCAATTTGTAATCTAACATTGCTTGTAAGCATAACATATTTGTTGTATTTGTTTTATTCTTTGCTTGATTTGCGCTTTCTTCACTTTGCTGTGGTTCACCAGAATTGTAAATATTTATTTCATAAAAAAGCAACAATAGCATATTTGCTTGGTCAATATGCAACAAATGTGTAATCAAAACCTGCAAGCGAATGCAGCAATTTATCCTTGACCTCAGAGGCAAACCGAAGTCATTAGAAGATTTTTGCGCTGCATTGTAAATTTTTAATTGTTATTTCCCTGTTGTTGTTACTACTTTTTCTTGTTGTTGTATTTGTTGTGGATGTTGCAACAAAAGCCCTGGAGCCAGCTGCAAGCAGCAGTGTTGAAAACAACGCTAATGACTAACTTTTGGCAAAAGCAAACAGCACAAAAAAAAATATATTTCATAGCATACTTTTTAGGGCTGTTGCTGCTGCAGTTGCTATTGTTGTAGTTGTAGCAGCTATTGTTGTAGTTGTTGTTGTTGCAGTCGTCGAAAACACTCAAAACCCATTAGGCAACACTTTATGCTTAGTTTAAAGTTTGAGGGCACACCAAATACAAAAACAACAGAGAGAGAGAGACAGAGAGAGAGAGAGACAACAGATATATATATAGTATTTATCTAGAATAGCAGCAAAAGAGGTTACTGCGGGCCAAGTGCGTTTTGCATATTAGCGGAAAGTTTTGAGAGATGAAGGAGATGGATATGGAGAGGGGAAGAGACAATCCACTGTTTGTTGCATTCTATAAAAACGTTGCTCAGTTGAACAAGTGCCGCACACTAACACACACACACACAAACACACAAAAGCGACATCTACTTAACAGTTAACAGCTAACAGTTGGCAATGGGCTGTGCCCGGAGGGGGCGTGGCAACTGCATTTAAAATGCAATTGCCGTACTCCCGTTCGTACACACACAATGCAAATGAACCGACCCGACCACGCCCCCCAAACAGCCTATACTCCTTGCGCCCATAGTTATCTTGCAAGTTGTTAACTGCTCTGCGGGGCGTCGTCACTTGGGGCAGCGAGAAGGGAAGAGAGGGGCCTAGGGCTATAGGCGTTGCGTTTACATTGAAAATTACCCCACTTTACTGTGTTGACGAGATCGTCACAGTCGCGGCTCTTGATGTCCTGAAGATTAAGGTCTCAGGGATACAGACAATTCCGCACAGTGGGCAAATATTCCGCAATGGAAATACTTAAAAACATTAAATTGAAAGAGTTAAGAATTAAAAGTGAAACTGAAATAAGAACTGTAAGTTACTTAAAGCAATTATTAGATCTATTATTATACTACCAAATTTAATAATTATTGTATTAAATTATTATAATATAATATATTATTCTATATATAAAATTTTCTTTATTAATGAAATATAATAGCATTCCCATTAAGTTAGGGAAATTTTGTTAGATCAACCACTATCATATTAACAAAACAATTTAATAAGACATGGCTTAAACCGATTCCGATTTAGAGTTTTATGAATCGAATTTTTAGACAAAGAGTAATAATTTTTTTGTTTATTAACAAAATTAAGTTTATCAAACTATATTCAAACATATTTTATATTCTAACTCATGTGGCATTGTTAAGTTAATCAGAAAATTCGAAAATATTTTAATTTGTTTCTTTCCATTTGTTAATTATTTATTTGCAAATATAAATAAATTGGTTTTACTCTATCTCCTGATGAATTTCATAAAATTTTGCTGCTCGAATACGGATCAGTATGTAAGTAAAAACCTTTATTTTATTTAATAACATTTCTACCTCAATTTGGTTACTGAAATTTAAGGATGACTTTATTGATCTCTTTTAATTTGCGTTTAATTTTCAATACATATTGTCACACTGTGCGCGCTATGGGCATTGCAGTGGGTTAAGTACTGCAACCGCATCGCTTTTGCGGTTGTCGCGTGGCACGCGTATATTAACATAAATCGAATGTGACGCAACGGAGACAGCAACAGGAGGAGAGGAAAGGCTGAGCTAAAGCCGATGGAAGCGAGGAGGCGATGAGCAGCTCGGCGAAGACTCCTTTGACACTCGCAAATCACTCAACGCAAATGATAGATGATGCGGCGGCCTCCTCTTGTGCTTCCCACTTTACGTGTTGAGCGAGACGCACAAAGCGTTGCAGCCACAGTTGCAGTTGCACAGCGAACCAGGGCGGGAGCGGAAGTTTTGGGGGTTGGGGGAGCTGAAAAGGTCGGGACCCGCAGCGTCATTTAACGCAATAGCGCCAACTATAAATTTAAAATTAATTTTGAAGACTCGACGCCCTGCGACGAAGGCTGCACATCAACGAGCGACGACGTCTCATGCGAGACATTTCCGTTGACACAAGGCGAAAGTGAGAAGGGGAGCAGAGGACGAAGGGAAACAACAACAACAACAACACGCACATGACACGCATTTTATTGCCGCATCCCAACTGACAGCAAACCCACGACTTTAAGGGAATGGGATACTAGTCGAGTTCGGTTTTTGGGTTCGAGTTCGGGTTTCGAGTTTGGGATCAGGCAACGTCGGTAGCTGTTCTTTAACGCTTTGTTGTCTGTCATTACAAGTGCATAAATAATTGTAACCACATTTGCTGGCGTCAGTGCCGGTTGACGATGAGGACGACGACAACGACAACGATTTCGACTCTGACTGCGAGGACTGACGAGACAGTCAGACAGACGAGTATGGAGTATCATCCGCATGGCGACGGCCACTGCAACAGTTGCCACTGATGACATGACAAAATATTTTCCCAAGCGACTGTATTCGAGACTCGCTTCCTCGTCTCCAACTGCGCCCAACATTGTTGCCACTGTCACCTTGCAGAGCTCCAAAAGTTGCTTTTGACTTTGACGCCAACACACACAGACGAACTCACACTCACTCACACACACACACACAAACACACACGCAGGCATTCATAGACATGCAGCAAAGCCATGTCACGCCCACTTTAGTCATGTTGCCATATGACCTTTATGCAATTGCATTCTGCGGCAATGTGTCGTCGATGTCAGCAGCCACATCACATTTCCCCCTTCCCTTCCCTTCCCCTTCCCCATCCCCTTCCCACAACAACCAATCTCTTTTTGGCTGTCTCATGATGTGAGTTGTTCGTTTGGCTTTGTTTTTCTACTTCTCGTTCTTACTTCGCATCTCTTTCGTTCTTTTTTTTTGTGCATTTCATTGTGGATTCTATCATTTTCTACTCGCATGCTTCAGCGATTTTTGGAATTTTCAATTTGTTCAGAAATTTTTGGACGCACCCAACGAAAAGAAAGTGCAGCAGCAGAAGCCAGAAGGAGCAGCCAGCGAATAGTCAGCGATAGTGAAAAAGTCAGCGATAGAGTGCCAGAGTGAGAAAGAAAAAGCAAATGCAGCACTTGCTGCATTGAAGGAATAGAAAAAACTCTGCATGGAATTTTATTTCTGTTTACAGTTTTTACAGTTGAAATCGTTTGTAATTGCAGCTTACTTCATAACGTCATTTGTCCTGATGATGGATATTAATTAATTTATTAAAAGTAATTTTTCAGATTCAATTTGTTGTTGGGTGCTTCAAAAAATTAGAAAAGCTTTATATATATTACAATGTTCCCAATAAAGATCTTAGTTCGCTGGTCCCATACAAAAAGAATTTCTTAAATAATTTCTATAGTAAATATCGCTTGTTATTCGATTGTTGTCGATTTTTGTGGGCGGAAGACTTTGGGGCAAATAATTTAATGAATATTTAGAAAATAAATTAAATCAAATTATGTTCTTCAATAAATAGTTCTTCAATAAATAGTTTTATTTTAAATAAAGCATTGTGTTACTTTATTTCAAATTAAGAATAGAACCAGGTTTATTTGAGAATATAGAAATATAAAGCAAAATAATGGAATTTAGATCTACATATATTGTTTACAATGTATTTATTTTTTTTTCAAAAGTTCTCGAAATTTAAATTAAATTGTTTTAAATATGAGTTTGCCTAATCGGAATCATCAGGAACTATTAAAAACTATATATCCTATATAATACTTTATGTATATTTAATGCCTTTTTATTATATCGTAAAAGTATCTTAATTGACCATCAATCTATCTCTTAACTCCATCCACTTGCAAAAGCTATTGAAACTCAATTTCAATATGCCAAAATAAAACAAAAAATATTTAACTTATTAGGCATAAGTTTGGCTTAAATTTATGGCTGACCGCAGCATTATATAAATACAAATTTGCCATTTTTATTTTAAGCCAAAACTTTTGACATCCAATAGGGAGAGCGTGGGAGGGACAATTGAGAGATAAACAGCAGACCAAAAGAGAAAAGGCGAGAGGAAGAGAGATGACCGCTGACCTCTGTCAATAATAAAACGCTTGATAAATGCTTAGAAAATGTACGAAATATTTTACATGCGAATTAACGCAATAAATTTGATGCCAGAGATTCGACCACAATAAAAACAACAACAATCTTAGCAACTAGAACAAAGAAATCCCAAGAAGAAGAACAATAAGCAAACAGAGAAACTTTGATTGCGGAACACATTTGTGATTTATTTGAGCGCACATTTAACAAATTGCCACCCCTACAAAAGAATGTTGTACGAATGTGTGTGTGAGTGTGAGTGGAGTATATGCTAGATTGGTATTTATTTATGCGACGGGCTACTTAAGCCATTAAGCAAACGCTCTCGCTCCAACCCAACCCAAATAACAACAAAAAAACCCTCTTCTGCCCTCAAGATGTTCTGCGCAAATAACTTGATTAAAAAACCGCAAAAACCTATCGAGGGCTCAATGCGTTGACCACACTCGCACACACACAAACATGCCAGATTGGAGATGGGTTGAAGGGGGGTGAACAAGGTGGCTGAAGGGTTTGTTCCTGCAGCACAGTGAGGGCCACATGTTATGGCCACCGCAATCCGATTCAATGTGTAATTTAACACGAAATGGGAAACGATTGCTGTGTGTGTGTGTTTGAGACTGGGTCTCTGTGTGTATGAGTGTGTGTGTGTGTGTGTGTGTAGATCTCTCTTGACCAGATGAAGGCCATGCTTGACCAGTGCCTGAACCACACCTGTGGGCGTATGTGCTGCTCTTCATGTAACCAGTGGGCGTGGCCCGTCTCTATTTGGGCTCGTCTCTTTTTGCTAGCTGCTATACTCTGCGGGGCGCTGTGGTGCGGTGTGTAATGCGGTGTTGCGGCTGAACACTTTCAGCTGAGTTTATTGACGCTGTTGGAATTAATGTGGCACAATGCTATAATCTACTGGGATTTGCCTTAGCGCAGCAACATTCAAGAATCAAGCATCAGCTGTCGAAATCTTGTTTCGCCAACCTTCTTTCTGCCTTCATTTCATTACAGCTTGATTTGTGATCCATCATTACTTAATTTTTATAGAAAGAACACTATTTTTAATTGAGATAACATTTTTATTTTTATTTACTTAGAAGAGGGTTAGATTCGTTATTTTGGAAAATGTTCAGATAAATACAGTATTTTATTATTAATATCCGTTTCGAAATAAACAGGTAAGAAAAATATGGACGAAAACAGTGCGGTTATATTCTTAAAATATTAATATACCACAGAAATACTCAAATATACCAATATAACACTGCACATAAAATGGACTATAGAGTACAATATATACCAGATTGTCAGCCAAAGCAATTGGCTATTTCGTCTCGTCTGTTGACGCTGATCAAATATATATGTATAATATATATATATTCTACCGTTTATTTAATTTTGTAGAATAAACATTTACATATATTTATGAGGGTAAATACTTTGAAATGACTACGATATGCACAACATCATTCAGATTCCATTAGAAGAGGAAAGAAATATTTTGCATGTAACTTTATACTTAATTTGTCCAATCAATCGTATATTTAAAATTCAACAATCTCAAAAGATTTCCATAGTTTAGATAAAGGCTCACTGACCAAAATCTCATGCACATCTCTTTTGATGTTTGTTTATTAATTTCAATTATTTCATCCCTTAGTTTCTTGGTTGCTGTTGCTTATAGTCCGCGTTTTAATTACTTTTTTGTAAAATAGTCGTAGGATTGATTTATTATCCTCGCAACAGTCGTGTGTGTATCAATGTGTTGTGGCCACTCTCGCAGCTATCTCCATGTAGAGCACGAGTTGTATTAACAATCAACTGAAAACCCTGTGGAAATCTGAGCAAAAAAGATGGCACATTTTCAGCAGACCTTTTCGATTAAAATGCGTTGCATACTTTGCAGCGCAGATTCGCACATTTGCATGACAGAAGCGGGAAGGAGAAGGAGGAGAAGAACTCTGACAGACCTACATACATACATACGTATAACGAAGCCGAGGAGCACACAAATAATTAAGTTTTTTCTCTAACTTTTTTCGAGAGTGTGAGTGCTGTGTGTGTGTCTGTAGTTGTGTCTGCACCCTCGCCCTGTCACGTAACTTTACAATGGTAAAAACTTTTGCATTTTATGCTCTGTGCTCATGCTTCCACTTTTCCACTGTACCATGTCTGCCTCTCTTCCCTTTTCCCTACCCCCATTTCTCTGGATGATTGTCTCTGAGCGGTGCATAAAATGTTTGTAAGTGACGTTGAAATTGAGACACTTGTCGCTTAATTGTTTTTCGAGTTCTGTTCTACCCCCAAAAAAAAATAAGAGAGAAAAACTAAAATAAAATACATTAAGTGAATATGTTGGTTGGCCTGGCTTCCATTTCAACAGTGCCCAGAGTTTTGGGGGTACTTGATAGTTGTACTTCCCCCTCTCTCTCTCTCTCTCTCTCTCTCTCGCTTCTCTCTTTACCTCTCTTTGTCTGTTTTTGTTGCCAGTTGAGAAATTGCACTTGGCTAACGTTCTACGCGTGCTTGGGATTTGCCTTTGCATGCTTTTGGCCTGGTTCTGTTCTTGGTTCCTCTTACTGTTTTTTTTCAGTTGTTACCACTTTTGCATGCCAGACCTCCCAATTGTTTGCTCCCGATGGGCGTGGCCCAACACCAAATGCGTCCTGTGGCTGTAGATTATTTTAAGTAATTATCAAGCGATTTGCGCTGCGTCTTAAGTGCTATTAACTTCAGTTGAGGGGGGGATTTGCGGCACGTTCTGCATTAATTAAACATGGAAATTTAACTGTTAAGTGGCAAGTTAGCAAGTGACTTTCATAATGCGAAATATCATTAAAAAGAATGCAGTTTTCTTTTTCGCAGCATTTATAAATTTCAACAGACCAGTCGGATGTGTTTCTAGCAGAAAGTTTATGTGTCTCGGTAATGTCCTATTTCATTTGAATTGCTAAAAGTAATTTTGAATTAAACTTGGTGAATGAAAAAAGAGTTGATACTTGGAAAGTAATGAATTTATTCCACAACAATTTTAAATTAAAAATAAAAGATTAAAAAAGAATATATTGAAAATCGTATATGAATTTAAATTAGTAGATTATTGGATATTATTCTCAAAATATACCAAAATATTCTACTGAACTACTATAATATCATATTTCGTACTATAACTTTCAAAATATAACATAGAGTAAAAAATATACCAGATTATATTGAAAATAGTATTTGATTTGAAGTTGCTAGATTATTTTGAGATTAGCCTGATCGTAACCAAATTAATGTGTTCAACAGAGTCAGATAATAATATTCGCAATTCTCATAAATTGAGTTTTAAATTCATTAGCTGCGAAATATCGAAAAATCTTCAGCTTCGTTGCGATGCAGAGAACAAGCTCTATGTGCCAATTAATCAAAGTGCAGCGTGTGTCAAGTATGCAAAGCTATCTCATCCATTTGATGCCATTAACTGCGCCACCAGAAGATGAGTGGATGAAGGTGGAAGTGGGAGGGGCCAGCTTCGAGTTGAATGCCCCGTTGAGTACATCTGCAATATGTGACCCAAATGTAACTTGGACTAATTTCATTATGACAGAGAAATGAAGAAGACTCGTGCGTTGCAAGTAAGCAAGCGAGCAAGCACTCGTTGCAGTTTGCGGCAATGCATTAAGGGACAAGGAAATGCCATTGGCATTGACTACTTCCATGTGTGTGTAAGTGTGTGTGTGTCCTGTGCCAGGACGACAACTTTCTGAAATGTGAAATTTGCGGCCTTTTGCAAACATTTTATAATTTGCCGCACGGCGCAGCACATAAGTCAGCCAGTTGTGGGCCATGTGGCATGTGGCAAGAGGCAAGAGGGGGACAACCACTTTGAGTTGCCATGTAAGCGAGTCCTGCAACATGACAAGGACATGGGACAACAGTCAGCATCAGCCGATGCTGTCACTCAACAGGCAAACCTTTCTCTCTTTTGCTATCTCTCTCTCTCTATCTGCGCTTCTCAATCACCATAACTCTCCTGCTCACTCTCACTGTGTGCCTCTCTTTCTTTCCTTCGTGGTATCCCTAACATTCGGACAAACCACAAATGATTTTGCAGCTGACAGTTGTCTGTTGCCATTTGGAGAATTTAGTGTTAATTATGGTTGTAATAAGTTATACAACATGGCCACACACACTCTTATGCAGCTACACTCACATATGTGAGCGGCCATTTCGTATTTTCAAACTTCAATTTGGAAAACTGTCGTCGCATTGAAATTAAATTTTTCGTGCTCATTTTCATTGCGTTCTTTCGTAAGAGTTCATTATATAAAAAAATAAATTGCCAACGTTATACAAAAAACATTCCAACATTTGAGATGACAATCCTTCAACTCAATCTAGCCTAAAACTTATATTCTTTTTTAAATATTTGCTTGCAGCTTTTCTTTTAACAGTTCTCCAAAAATTCAGAAACAAGGTTTGAAATTTGGGAATATAGTTTGGATCAAGCAATTGATTTATATTTTACTTCTATTTAATTTTTTGCTTCCAATATTAAAATATATTCTTAACTATGCAGCATGCCAATCATCTCTATCATTGTATATCATATCGAAAAATAATAAAAATTAATAATTTTTGCGCTAATATAAATAATATTATTAGTCTAAACTTCACCAACTCTTATTTAAATACATATTCAATAAAATCTATTATCCGTAAATAAAAATAATAAACCTTTTACTGAATCTTTTAAATTTTCAAATACGTATTCAACAATATCCATCATCACTGCAGCTTACATAATTATATATAGTAACTATAGTCTACAGTAAAACACAAGAACGTATTAAGTATATTTCCTTTAATATAAAATAAAATAAAAAAATAATATCGATAAATTAATTCAAAATACTGCATGCTTATTAAACTTGAATTAAGAGTACTGCATGCTTAACTTAAGCTTGCTCAGATTATATTATGTATATTCTAAGGAATATTTTTAATCCATACATTAAGCGTAATCAAATGCCTTAATAACATAAAGCACAGCATTATTATGGTTGCAATGATCCGCATTAAATAAGCCATAGCCGAAAATTCTTCATAGTCATCGTGAGCAACAATCCATATTGATAAATGTCTGAGTGTGGACTGTTGACTGTGGACAATGGGCAAATATTGTGCATGATAATTATCAATTTGAGTGCAGTCATCGTAGCTTTTGTTTGCAGCAATCATAAACGTCAGACAGTTTGTCAATTTCTAGCCCAGCTTCTCAGACTGTTGTCTGCTCCTCTGATTGTTCCCTCGCCTTCGCCTTTTCCTGCTCCTACTCCTGCTCCTTCTTCTGCTCTAGTCTTGTTGCAGTTGCATTTGCAATTGCAGTTCCTGTTCCACTTCCTAGTCGAGTCGTTTGCAACTTGATGACTCAACCGGTTGCTGCTGTCTATTTGCGGTTATGTAACTCAAACTCAATTGCTGTTGATATGTGAGCTATTATGCATATGTGTTTGTCTGCGTTTGAGTGTGTGTGTGTTGAAGTGTGTGAGTGTGTGGCTCTCTGCTTGGCTTGCCCATGAATTTAGTCATAGTATACTATTACCTTGCCCCCACACTGGTTAGTCCTAAACTCACGCAATATAGTCAATTGCAAGCATATTGATTTTGGAAAATGTGAGTTGTCTGTCTGTGTTGCTTGTCTTCGACTACAACACGAAGTTATGCAACGCAGATAGAGATATATCTGTCTTTAATTAGAACCAGGTCTTGTTTACAACTCGCAATTAATATATCATTGAGCATGTCTTCAATATGGCTTCAAAATGAACTACTGAAATTCTTGAGTAATGAATTGCAGAGCAATAAAGTCCAAGCAAATACGAAACGTACCCAATATTATACATTTTGAATTTTAGTTTGAGTCTAAATTTAAGTAGAATGTATTAAAATATTAAATTTGTTTCATTTTATATCTTTAATAAGCAAATATTATAGATATAGATAACGAAACAAGTCTTTCAATATATATGTGTTGCATCATACATGCATATTTCAGAAAAAATTATATAAAATAATTTCCCTGAATTTTATCATTAGAATAATTGAAATACCACATGAATGTGTTATATTTCGAATATTTAAAATTTGAAAATATATATCAATAAATTGAAATTATTATTAATGAAAGTATTCGAATTTCAGAAAGAATATAAATATAATATTTTAACGATATATCAATTGAATTTGTTGCTGGCCACTAGTGCACTACATCGCATAAATGTTGGGAGTTTTCTTTAAATATATTTAAGATGCATTTCTTTATAAAAATAATATAAATTCTCTACATTTTATTAATATAATTATTAAATGTATTCTTCCCAAATATTTTACGCAGTATTATCATTATTTAATAAATTTCTATAAACGCACATAATTCTAAAATAAATATTTGTCTATATTTCCTGCTTTTTATCATTATTTTATTTATTCTTCTCAACTACTTTAAGATATCACACCTCTTTGAATGAAATGCTCAATGTTAATCTCTTGCTCTTCATTGTCAACATCGCAGACTTTATAAATTGTTGTCCTCAGCCAGACCACCTTGAAAGTAGCAAGCAGCCATAATCTTCTCCACACACACATACATACACACATACTCATAAGGGTAAAGCATGTTTCAGAGTCGTTATCAGATGCTCTCCCAGGTTGTTTACTTAATGTAAAGTTTTCAATATGCAAGCGTTTCTCTCCTTCTTGCCGTCCCACTCAAAGTTTTCTTCACCTCTCTCTCTTTCTCTCTCCTGTTCATTTTCCAGTGATTTTTTGTAGTCTTCGCTTTGGCCAGGTGTTTTATGGGGAAAAATATTTTCATACATAAAAGTTTTACGACAACGCCAACGACAACAACATGATGAAGAACAACATCGCTACAATGTCGAGACGAGGCGGTAGCATTTTTGTGACTTATGGGTTAGTTGCTTCAAGTAATGCTCAATGTTGCACCCAGTAAACTGTATAAATGACAACAAATGGGACAAACGGATGGACGAAGAGACGGGCAGACGGGCAGACAGATGGCTGCCATAGATAGATCAAAGACTTTTCAACTCTTCATAATTTTCTGAATTTTTGCCATTTTGAGCTTTGAATGAATTTAGACTCAGTGTCTACGAAATATGTGTGAAATAGTTTTATGTTATTAACTTGTACAAAATTAGTAGCTCAGCCTTGAAATCGCTTTAATAATGGCAGAATCTCCAGAATATTTTTATTTTGAATAACATTTTATTTAGCAAAAATAAAAGCTTGAACGTGTTTATTTAAATATTGTCATCGAAGCTAACATTCCTTAAATAATTATAAAAACTTTAATTACAATGGTTTTATTCAAGATAAATATGGTATAGAAAATTGCCTTGAAATAAACACAATTGAGTTATTTTGTTAAAAGCAATATTATATTTTTAGTTTTAATTCATTTCAATTCATTCAATATACAAATAAATAAAGGCATAAAGGCAAAGGTAAAAAAAATGTAGTTTTGTGTTATATACAGAAGACGATCGACTTGAAGTCTGTTATTTAAATGCTTATGTATTTGAATTAATTTGATGATATTCACTTATTTCAAATTATAAGTTAAAGCACTTTACTTTGCCCCGTGTCTATTTTTTTAATGTATTTTGAATGAATATACCAAATGTATCCATCGATATATTTTAGTGTTTTTTGGTATAAAAATTTGGTATATTTTAAGAATAATACTGCACTGTTTTGCATTATTGAAAATTAGGTCGGATATCTTACAGTCGAGCACACTAGTTTTCTTACTTGTTTTTTTGAAGCCCTTTACTTTGCCTCTTATTAAAATTTTGTCAACCAATTTTATTAACATGGTTATTTATAAAAATAAATGTAAATTAATATTTTTGTTTTATTAAATGCTTTAAAATAAAAAACGAACACTTGAAACACTTTAATATGGTCTACCCATTTTTTAATTTTCCTATAAATACGAAAACCGACTTGGCGCGTTTATTTAATTGTTAATAGTAGAGCTGGCCGCCTCTTTAATTTAATAGCTATTCATTTAACAAATTGCACACTAAAAAGATGACATTGCTGCAGTTTCCGCCCCGCGTATCCACCCACTCCCTCGCTCCCCACCACTCAACCACCACCCCGTACGTTTTTCTGGCTGTGTCGCCTCTCGCTTGTTAACTGAAACTAAACAGTACAAACACGGCTGTCAACAACTGTAACGTTTACCGCATGTTACCGCTGCGCAACGTCCTGTGCTGCATGACAGGACATGTTGTGGCTTCTCGGGCTACCACACACACACACACGCACGCATACATAGAAGCACCCGCACAGCAAGAGAAAGAGAGAGAAGAAGTAGAGGGAGAACTCATGCTCGGTTTCGTATGTTTGTTCCATGTGAGTGATAATGCATGTGTCCATATGGGACGTTCCTTGCTGGGTTCGTTGCTTGGTTAGAATTCTCTTTCTATCCTCTGTCTCTTTCTGTCTTTCATCTGTTAGCGTTGTTTAATTGTTGAAATGCATTTTGGATACGCTTCTAGTTACAACCAAGGGGCCATTGAATTAGCCTAGTCCAGAGTCCTGAGTCCTGAGTGCACTAACTATGACTCCGACTGAAGCATGAATGTGAAGAAGGGAAGCGAGATGGAATTTTAGAATAGAGTTCATGTGCATTGTCAGACAATGCTCGACACAAGCCACAAGAGTGGCTTTTCAATCAAGCAAATTGCACGCACTGTCTGCTTAGGTGGATACAAGATGCTGACAACTGTGGCACACTAAATTAATCAATAAATTCAGTTAATATTCATTATTAGTTTAGTAGTTCATTATCTTTTGTGTAACTTATTTATTCATAATTTAACTAATTTATTAATTTTATTTATTGTTGAATAACAACTTTTAATGATACAATAAGAGACCGTACATATACAATAATTTATTATTATGGTTATATTTATAAATAATTATTAATTTTGGAAAATTACAAATTTCTGTTTAACCTAGGGAATACTATATAGGCAAGCCATCTACCTCTTTTAATTTAATAAATCCTAATACTTACATATGTCTGTGCTTGAGTTATCTCCATTTTGTGTGGTCGAGCAAAAAGCTTAAATGTTAAGTTTTAAATGCATACGACTGTTAAAGTAACAAGACCTTTCGACTATTGGAAGCCAAAAATATTGTTAGTGCGAGAAAGAAACGATGGAATAAAGAGAAAACCAATGGACAGAGTGTTAGAAAATTTTGTATAGGCGATGTTCGAGAATGAAAGCTATATTTCTCGAAGGTTGCTGTTCTCGAAGGAATCAGTAAAAAAATTAAAAAAGAGAGAAAAAAAATGTTTTTTGGATGACTGTAATAACTATTCCTCTCTACATTCACACATTTATTTAATAAATCTTTTTAGTGGGCCTTTTTAGTGAAGTTAACGACAAATATAGAAGTTAATAACTTTTGATATATTTTTATTTTTATTAAAGAATTTAATACTTAAAACTATTAATAAATGTTAATATTTGAGACGTTTCCTTTGTTTTTACTACTATCATAATAATATATTTTGATTTTTGGTATATATGAAATTTTTTGAATGAAGTTTAAACATTTAATACTTAAGACTATTCATAAATATAAATATTCATGAAGTTTGCCTAGTTTTTGCTTTAGTTACATATCGCAGCCTACGTTTTTCTCAATTTCTTGTCCCACTCAAATCGAAACCCCCTCGACATTTTTCATATGCCAACATTTTTGGCCCCCTCTCATCTCATCGTTCTCACATCATCGAAGTTGACCCATCGAATTCATAAATTAGACTTTGTGTGCATTTCAACAATGTTTCTTCTGCCCCTCGGCGCCTTCTTCGTCTCCGTCTCCTTTGCCGTCTGTCAGTTCTGCCGCATTGAGCACACAATTTATGATGGCAGAAAATTCATATTGAACTGGCAAAAATATTACAACACTAAAAAATAAGAAGAATAATAATAAAAAAAGGAATTACAAAAAAAAAATGTCAAATATGTTTTGGCAAATTTCTGGACGATTATCAAAAACGTGCGCCATGTGAGAATGTAGAAAATAGAATGTGGGGCACACATTTCCATTACCTTACTATTTTTTCACACACACACTCGTATATTTTCCATTGAAGCGGACCAATAAATTCAATAATTTATGAGTGCAAATTTGTTGCAGTTTGTGCGATAACAGCTGTTCCCGAAAAAATTCACATATATTTAAATAAATTCATTCAAATTAAAGTCGAAATGTAAAAAATTAAATCATTGTCATTGTGGCGACGAAAAGAAAAAAAGTTTGACAAAACGAATCGCAAGGCAAACTGTATTATCACCTCAAAATATGTGTAATAAAGTCCCGAGGGGTCCTGACACAAAACACACACACACACAAGGCAAACATGTGTCGCAACAAAAAAAAAAGGAAACACAAAAAAATACAGACAGGGTTGGGTATTTGGCATATGCCAGCTGAAAACTGGGGAGCTGGAGAGCTTTGGATCTGTGGAGCTGTGGAGCTGCTCCCAAACAGAGAAGAGACCCAAACCTGAACCCCAAATGGCAACCCGTAACCAGACTCAAACAAAAGCCAATGCCAATGAAGTTATCAGCGTGTACCAGACAGAGCTTGGGGAGCAGCCAAAAGCCGAGTAAACACAGAGACAAATAAATAAATTACATTTAGACGGTGAGAACAAGAGCAGAGGAGCACGGGAGACGGGAGACGAGAGGAGGGGGTGAGTGAATTGGGAATGGGAGAATGGGAATTGCCTCAGACTGTTGTGAGCAAAGTCAGCCTCCCAAGTGCACAGCTAGATAAAAATATAGTTAACGAATTTTTAGCTTTGTTTGCATTTCTTAAACATACGAAATTAAAGAAATATCTTGACTTACAACTGCAACTCATTCAATTTCATTTAGGTGGACTAGAAGTAGCTAAATATGCTACTAAAAAGTTAAGAAAAAAGTTTAAGAAAAATATAATGTAAATTACAAGTTTTCATAATAAAATCATTCAAATGTATCCAATAATAAAATGAAATGCTAAAAAACTGCTAGTAAACTGACAATAAAATAATCATCTTATATACAAATTATTTAAAGAAAATATGTAAAATAAGTATCCAATTTCTGCGACTAAGCTTGGAAGTTGTAAAATTTAAAAAATACAGTATATTTTAGTAGTTTGGCGATAATGTTTTGGTATATTTTAAGAATAATACCGCTCTATTTTGATTTTATTTAAAATGGGTAACAAATATCTCAGAGCACAATTGACTGCGACTTTCTTACTTGTTTTATAAGTAGATACCTTTTAAAATCTAAAGAAGACCAGAAAAATTATGAAATTAAAAGCAACGCAAGACTGTTCGCGTCGTTCCAAATTATTCATTTTGAAATGCAGAGTCCTAAAAGAGATGAGAGAGTAATGAGGAAACCATAACTAACATCAAGAGAGAGCTGTCAGAATAACCAGAAGAGAGTAATGTGAACATGTGTGTGAATACACTCGTTTAACTTGAATAAAATATAATAAATTATGAAGTTTAATTATCAATAGCTTTTCACTGTTGATCTTTAAGGAATTCAATAGTAAAATGAAATGAAATCGAAGTATACATTGCTTTGCATTTATCATTTTATAACTTAGTCAGTTTATAAGCACAGCTTAACCCCTTGAAGAATCTTTCAATAATTCCAAGCTAACGAAATTGTAATTATCATTAGGAGTATTATATACAAAAAGCAAAATGTCCAAGCCGACAACTATTAAGGATGCATTGGCACGTTGGGAGGATCGCAACAAGCAAGAAGCTGTCTCGGCTGCAGATATAGGATTGCAATTTCAGTATCCGCCCATTGAAAAGATGGATGCTACGCTAAGCACGTTGGTTGAGTGCCAGAAGTTGAGTCTTTCATCGAATATGATTGAGAAGATTAGCGGCATTTCGGGCATGAAGAATCTGCGTATCTTGAGTCTGGCACGCAACTATCTCAAGAATTTGAATGGCATCGAGTCGTTAGCCGAAACACTGGAAGAATTGTGGGTCAGCTACAATAACATTGAGAAGATCAAACCGATTGAGTCGATGAAGGCCCTCAAAGTGCTCTACATCTCGCAGAATGTGATCAAAGATTGGGCCGAATTTATGCGCATGGGAGTTCCGCCGGGTCTCGGCGAGATCACGTTCTGCGGCAATCCGTTGTACGAGAATATGGATCCTGCCAATTTTCTGGCCGAGACCATGAAACGTTTGCCCAATCTTAAGAAACTGGATGGCGAGCCAATAATTCGTTAGTTGTTCTACATGGAATGCATATCAAATAAAAGCTGCAACCCGACAAAACAATATCTTCCCTCTCGCATAGCTTGTAGGCATTTCAAACTGTCTGCATGCATATTCTATTTCTAGTTCGATTTCGATTTGTATTTGAATTTCAATTTATACTTTTTTGTTGTTCATTGCATTGCTAAGCACTCAGCAATGAGAGAATTTTCCAATTTTCATTGCGTTTCTGCTGCTGATGAGCACCATTGTTTGGTTGGCTCACCCTCAACAACGTTGCAGGTGAAAGGTTGGCGCCTTTGTTTTCCTCTTGTTTTGCCTGCCTCAGGCTGCCATCAGCCACCTGATACCTGCCGCATTGTCCCCAGCATGCCACTTTTTTCACACAGACAGAGGAAGAGAATGCTGCCTAGAGCATCAGTTTTTGTCTAGCATTGTTTGCATATTTTTAACCAGCTCGAAAGTAATGAGCACAGATTTTAGCACAGCACATGCCACGTTCTAGTACATAAAGTGGGCGTGGCACTGACTCCTCCACCTGCCCAAAAATGTGAGTTGTTCTCGCATATTGGAATTGTTTACCTGAACACCATTCCTGCACTCCATTCCTGGTATTTGTTTGAAGCTCATGTCGGTGCGACGAAAGTTCAATTTTAAAACTCTTGTGTGGTTTTTATATTCATTGTTTGGACAGAGAGAACAATGCCCTGTACACAAATGCCGTAGGTGAATGCAACACTAGAACACGTATACGCACCATTGTCGAATGCCCAAGGACTTTAATAATTTTTACTTGAAATTATTCCCTTATTCAAGAAATGGCAAAACGATTGACGATATCATAAAAATATTAGGTCCATTTGGTTCCAACGTTCAGAGACTGTCTGGAAGTCTGACAGTCTATGGCCAATAGAGCAGCATTTATTTGTTTTGTGCACATAAATAATGAAAAACACACAGACACGAGTTTGGGGCGGTGAACTCGCCCTCCGTCCACGCCCATTGGAAAGGGCAGACAGCAGACAACTTGGCAAACAAGTCGAAGGCAACATACGTATGTATAATATGGGATGCATATTGGGAATGGGAAAACGGTACAAGAGATAAACATGTTCTACGAAAACACTGCGAACAAAAAAGGAGTGCGAGACGAGCTTAAAAAAGCAAATAAAATATTCTCAAAATAAAATATATTAACCAACATTAATCTAGGAATAAAATAAATAAAATTAAAAAACAAAAGTTAAATATATATTGCAACATGAACCTCATGAACCAATCTATCCTCGTCTTTCCTTTTTTCAATGGGTACTTTTTATGGCAATATCAAAGAAATGGTCAGACACCAAAGCTTAACGATTTCTTTTATGCCATTTCCATTTAACAGCAAATTTCATTTTGCTCCTATTTGACAAATAGTAATAATAATTTAATAAAATGCTATTTCATCTATTTAAATCGCATATGAATCTCTTTCGAGACACACTGGCTTAAATTAGATTAAACATGTGCAAACATTGAAAACAAAGAACATGAAATATAAAGTGAGGATTAAATTGCAACACAATTTCAACAAAATTGTATTATTTAAAAATGAGCAAATATTTTCGTAGCCAAATCGAGAGGTGTGAATGGGGTTTGGCTCGTAAAACATTGAAACAAAATAAAGTGGGAAAAAGAGTGTTGCCAATAGCCAAGGCAGATTTAGTTTTTATATCTCGTTTTATTTCACCTGCTGCAAGAGAGCTTGAGCTGGACTACCATGCCTGCTCTTATCATAGTTGAGGCATAAATCACGCGTTTAGTTTGCCAAGTGGTTTTTAGAGCCCAGTTTTAGCCGCTTTTGCGTTTAACTGTCGTTTTTCGGCCACCCCAGCTGAGCTGGTCAACAGCAACGAACCGACCAGCCAACATATTTAGAATATATGGCAACACTTTGGCAACACCAACACAACTCTTGACCGCAGCATGTGCAGACATGAACACAACAACAACAAAACACAGAGCGTGAGAGAGAGAGAGAGAGAGGAAAAACCAGCAAAAGAACCAAACACAAACACAGACACAGACGATTGCGCAACCACAGCGCAAAAACCACTTCAACTTGCACTGGGGGATACTCTGGGTAAGTGTTGTTGTTGCAACTGTTGTTGTTGTTGTTGTTGCTGTTGTGTAGTGCACGGTTTGCTGTTGTCACAACCAGAAACTACGCCAGAGCAGCAGACGGCAAAACTTGTAGCGTGCATTCTTTATAAGCCTTTTGGCATTTGGCATTTAGATTTGTGCAATAATATTGTGTTGTGCTCGTTAATAATGCTGGCACTCGATAGTTGGCGATAAATACTATGAATATGAGAACAAGAGAACACTAGGTTGTGTGTTTAAGCTGTGCCACGTATCTTTAAGATACTTTAAGCTGCTGGCAGCAAACAGCAGCCGAGGCAGCTCACATCTTGTGCCTGTCAAAGACGCATAAATCTATTCAAAGACTTTACGAAAAATCCAGACAAATGCCAGAGATTACAAAAAAGATTTCGGCCGCATGATGCATGGGCCTCAACTGGAGCGCGTGTTGTTCTCTCTCATTCTTAGTCTCTCAGTCTCATTCAGTCTGCACACACACACACATATAACACTGATTCACACACACATGCAAAACAATTAAAGCCTGATTAATAGTGGAAGGCAGACCAAACTCACATTTCTCTTTACCTTTCGCCAAGTTTGCCCTGAGTTTCCTCCTTCCCATGCCCAGCCAAGCCACCGACTGAGTTATGACTTTTGTTGCCTTCGTTTCGACTGTTTAGCATACTTTAGGGCGCAGATATTATTTCTACTTTCTCTCCCTTGTATGTGTGTGTGTGTGTGTGTGTGGCTTTTACGCCCGCGCATAAGTCAAATTGTTGTTAATTTCACAATGTTAACCCCTTTAAGCGTCGGACAGCAGCCGGAGACATAACATAAATTCATTTGCGGCACGGACCTTGAACACCAAACCAAACCAAACCGAACTGAGTCTCTTTCCCCCCAATGGCGTTTTCATAATATAAATCATTAAATTTTAATGCTTCCCAGGAGATCAATGAACATGACCGCAAATTATACTGAAGCGTGCTTTCAGCCGTATAAAAGATTTCGCTATCCCTCTCACTCTCACTCTCCTCTTTTTCTCACTCTATCGCTTTATTTATTTTTATTTTAAATGCATTTCATGTGCAGAAAACGCAAACACACACATATGCAAAGTGTTTGGATTGAAGTTGCGATTGCTGAAAGTGCTGCAAAGGGTTGCATTTAATGCAGCTGCAAGCCGCAAAGTTGTCTGTGCGAATATCTATCTGACTGTCCCTCTGTGTGTGTGTGTGTGTGTGTGTATGACTGGGTATGTGTGGCTACTGTACAAGTGGGTGTAATTGCTGCATGTTTGTCGGCAACTGTTAAAAAACAAAACTGTTCTTTAAAGTGAAATTTGCATGCGAAAAACACACACTTTAAAATTTAAGTAAAAGAACAGAAAATAAAAATAATACTCAACTACAATATTCCCTCTAGAATTTACAATAAAATCATTTTTGAAATCACTCATATATTTTTTTTGGGAAAAAAAGTTTAATAATTTGCCATGAAATTACATAAATAAGAATATACTAATAAACATATATTATATTAACATATAAATATATATTCACGGTTTCAATAATAATTGCATAAAAAAAACGACAGCTTCACAAAAGTCTATGTATATTTTTATACTCGTTACCCATAGTTGAGAGGCGTATTACAACTTTGTGCAAACGAAAAACTGTCTGTCTGTCTGTCCGTCCGTCCGTATGAACACCTAAGTCTCCGAGACTATAAGAGTTAGAGATATAATTTCGACAGCACTTGTTATTTTTGCACATAGATGCAGTATTTATGATTCCTAAGAATTTGGTTGGGATCGATTACAAATTGTATAAGTAATTTAGGAAGTGTGGAAAAAACCCCTACTGCAAATGGGTCCTAAATGCTTGGCTGGAAATCTAGTATTTTTCTTCTCTATGGTATATTTTTGAATATAGAATATAACAGTATATTTCAGTATTTTTTTCATTATATTAGTTAGGCATATTTTAATGGAAAAAATACATTGTTATTTAAATTAAGTTGTTGGAAATATTCTAAACTTTGATAGATGACGTTGTTCAAATTTAAATGATTAAAATATTAAATTCAAGCACTCATTTGGAATATGATGTAAGCATATGTGAATTTATTTGTTGGCATTTTGAACATACTTGTCGACAGATTAAAACAAGCATTGTCATCACATAGAAATGTGCTGCATAACAATAATCTAAAAGTTGTTGCATATATACTTAGCGCTTGATTATTCTCAACAATATTTAAATAATCAACATGGAACGGATAAAGTTTCGCATGTTGTTATGGAATAAAATGTTGCATAAACTGCACTTCCGTTGCTGCTGCTGCCTTAAAGCCAAGCAAGCACAACTGACAACGCTGCCAAAGATGGCAAACATGCTAGTCAGCTGCAACAACACGACCAGCATCATCACCAACAGCAGCAGCTGCAGCAGCAACAGCAGCAGCGGTGGCAGCAACTGAAGTTGCAGCACAAACCAAACGATGCCTCTCGTCCAACACAAACACACACACACACAGACACACATACTTGTAGTAAATCAAAAAGTTTTCTAGTGCCAAATAGGGGCGTGGCTGGGGCTACAAGTTGCACTTGTAGATATTTGAACTGCTTTCGCTGCTAGCCCTGCCGACTGCCGACTCCTGACTGCTGACTGTCGACTGTGGCACGCCCCGTTCTCTGGGTATCTGCCACTTCTCCACGTATTTGACATAAAATCATAAACAAGTTGTGCAAACGTCGCCATCTCTCCCTCTCTTTCACTTGCAACTGCATTTTGCAACAGGAAGTCACACAGCTAAAAATGTATAAATTAAAATTTCGGTGGCAGCGGCAACCAAAGCAAAGACGAAGCCAGCGACGAATTTTGCATACATTATACATACATTTCCACAGTCCAGTTTCTTGTTAGTTTCACACATTTTAGTGGGTAGCTCAACTACCCGAATTACTAAGCAGAAAGGTACATCTACAGGGTAGCTTGAAGTCGATCTACTTTTCAGCACTCTTCTATCCTATTTTCGTTGTGCATTTATTTACTTTTTGATAAGCTTAGTGTTGTTCCTGTTGCTTGCTGCTCATAAGCAGTTTTTCGTATTTAAATATTAAAAATTGTTCTCCACAAAATGTTCATCTTCTTTGCGTTGCTCCATCTTCAGAGCAGCAAGCATCCGCTTTAACTTTGCTGCTGGCCTACATGGCGTATGTTTAATTTCCGGTATTGCGTATACGCCTCGTCCAACAAATGCTTTCTCCAAAATTCCAAGTCTAGCCACCATAATTAATCCCATCTGATTAATGGCGAGTCCGAAAAACGCATTTCATCATTTTGTTTTTTCTACAACTCAAAACTGTCAACGTGCTAATAAATTCATGTTGCAACCGCTTCGATAGAGTCTCAAGAACGCAAAGTAAACAAACCTCAAAAGCAGCAGCAGCAACAGCAGCTGAAGAAACTCGAACCTCACTCTTCTCAACACGATTACCATACAAATCTCTAGCAATAACAATCTTTTGGGCTATCAAATTCAATTATGCATATATCCTTGCTAACATCCTTGCTCGCTCACAGACACCCTGAGTGTGAGAAAGAGAAAGGATAGACTAAGAGAGAGGCTTGGTCGACAGCTGTTCGACCATTTTGTTTGTTCATTCGCCTTGCGGCTCGCCTTTGTGATTAGTGGCAAGTTGCTTGATTTGCTTGTCTAGGCGCCGAGTCCCAGCTCGCCAACAACAAGAACGAGATGCGAGAATAGAGAATAGAGTTGAGCTCCTAACTGTATCCATCTGCAGTTGATTTGGGCAGACATTCACTTAAGTAGTTCTCTAACCTTGCCACGTCCATTCCTGCTGCTTGTGTTGCAGCTGAAGAGTTGGCTATAATTGAGCCGGCAATCGCATAACAATCTTATTTATATACATAGCATAGAAAAAGACATCAGATTAATTATAGCAGTCCTCTGTCGTTTGTATTTATTTATAGGCATAGCTTAGTTATAAATCCTAAAATTAATTTTACTTATTTTTAACACTAAACTTTTAATCTTATTATTTCAATACTAATTATATCCTATAAACATAGGCACTAGATTAGATATATCAGTTGCGTTCGATTGGCATAGCTTTGTATTATCCCAGTCAATTAATAGCAGTGTTTAGCTTATTTTAATTTGTTTTCTTTATTAATAACGACTTTTAACTTAACACACAAATATTAAATATTTTAACATACTGAACCAATAAACTAAGATCTGAAATCAAGATAAAAATTCTAGAAAAAATACAGCAAATAAAACCAATACGCCTTAATCTTAAATCAAAAGTTGCAATCTTCTTTTCAATTTAGATTTTTTCCGTCTATCTGTTCATTCGATGATATTTATTTATTAGAATATTGTCTTTAAAATATTTAATTTTAAAAGCAGTCTTAAAAGGTTTTCACTCAATGTCATTTTAAATTTTTCACAAACAAGTATTATAACATTTTTTTATTTAAATTTAATTATTTCAGTCAATTAAATACGAAATAAATAAGTTTCGTACTAAACAATTTTCACTGAAATAAAATTTAAAATTAAATTCTTAAGCACATCTGACAGCTTTCAAATAATATTCTTACATATACATAATTTATATAGAGTTCAAATAATAAGTAAATGCCAGAGCATTGCACTTGAAACATTTGCTCGTTCTCTCTTTTATTTCCTCTTGCTTTATGCTTTGCAGCTTATCCGCTTTGCGCATTATTATTTTTTTTTAGAATCTTTATTTCGTCGTCACTTTCCATCATTTGCTGAAGCGCTTAACAAATTGTTTTTGCCTTTGTTTTCGCTGTTTTATTGCTGGCTGCCCCCTTTTTCGTTTTTTTTTGTATTGTTTTTTATTAGGCGCTTTGTCATCTGGTCAGCGGACTCGCCACACTTCCTTGTGAAGACTGTCCTGGTCGAACCTCCTCCTGCCCCAATCTTGTGCTTAGGATCTTTTGCGCTTCGTTGATGTGTAAATTAATGTCATTTTGGGCGCAGCTCGTTGAGAGTTTTGGGTCAGTGTCTTCCTGTCATTTGCTTTGTTTTTCGCTTGGTCTGATTGAATTTTTATTATGTTTCGCTTTTAGCTTTGGTTTTGCGCGTTTGTTTTCCAAATTGTTTTGCATACTTGGCCCGAAGGGCGAACAACGAGCAGCCGGATGTAAACCATAATTAAGGTGATTTTATGCATACTTTTTTCATTATTATCGTTATTCCAACTTCCGGTTTGTTGCCTTAATTGATTTTAATTAATTTTTTATGCGTCACCATTTTCTTTTTTTTTTTGTTTTTCTCGTTTTTTCGGTTTCAGAATCTGCGGTCGTTGTTGTCGTTGTTTTTATTTTGGTTGCCTGTGGTAATTCCCTAAAAGTAGGCAGTACAATTTTTACTGCAGCTGTCGCTGTATGTGTGAGGTGTCTGTGTGTATATATTTTCATGTTAATTGCGAAAACTTTGCCCATTCGACGAGGAGGACGACGAGCAAAAACTATTCAAGTACAATGAACAGTGCGAATGCCACGCCCACACAGCTGCCCTCGTTTATTGTTGTTGCGGTCGTCGTCGTCGTCGTCGTTGTTGTTGTTGTTGTTGTTGTTGGTTTGCTGTGATGCTGCGAGAGCACTCGAAAAACAATGAAATGAAATTTGTATACTCAAGTTTTACTGTGCAGACACACACAAAACGAGCGAGAATTTTACGTATTTAGTTGGCACAGCAGAAACTCGTTTTCGTTAGCATAACAAAGGAGGGGAAGACGAGAAGTAGGAGGAGGGGGACGTGTTGCTCAGGAGGAGAACTTAATAACCCACTAACAAACACACTAATTTGCACTTAAGCCTAATAATGAGTGCGCTGACGAGTGTTCTACGAATGAGTTGCAGATAGAAGACAACGGGGAAGCGGGCAGAAGAGGAGAGCGGTAAAGGGAAGTTGGTCTGGTGCAAAGACCTCAAGTGGCTGCTTTGGATGAGTTTAGTCTGTGAGTGTTGTATCTGGACGCAGTCTGTCTGCCAGTCTTGGCTAATTTCTAATTTGAATGCTGATTTATGCAGTTTGAATGGCATTGCTAATGTGGCTCAGTCCTTGGGCCTTTATGCATTGTATGTTGTGTGTGTTGTACATTGGGCAACAAGTGGCCAAAAACTCCGATTTGCTAAACTCTTTTTTTATAATTAAAATTGCAATCTACATATATACCATACATACTATATACGAGTATGTTGCTTGCTTTGACCTTTTACAAAATAAAAAAAGATTGGAACCTTGAGCGAATGCTATTCAAACTATTCGTACCTTTAGAATTGCCTGGATTTTGAGCTTACCGCAAAATTAAATGATATACAGCTGAGCGACGTTGAAGGTTAATCTCTGACTCTCAGATTCTGATTCTGGCGTTGACTGGTCTCGGGTTCTGGTTTTGGCCGCATTAAATGCCTGTTGAGAATAAAATAAAAATTATAACAAAAAGCGAGTGAAAGGCAGCCCAAGAATAGAGAACGTGGCCAAGTCCCCTATAAACCTTCCGTTTGCCGACTTCTCCTACAAGTTCCTATAATAACCATAAGCCGTCAGGAATTAGTTGCATTTTCATCATTTTCATCATTTTCGTTTTCATTCTACCTTTCTCTGTCGCACGGTTTGTGTCGCTCTCCCTCACACTCTCCCACTCAGCAGTTCGCTGCTGCTTCTTACGAATTTTTGAAATGAAATGAAAGCGAAATGTGTTTTGTGGTTTGCTGAAAATGAAAAGGATACGGCACAGGTTCCTTTTTTGTGCTGCCACAAGATTTTCATGGATAAATGAGATGGTTTTTGTGGTCGTATGCCAAAGGCGATACTGCCACCGAGATAACGCAAGGGAGAGGAGAGCAGCTGTTATTTAATATCTGTACCTTACAATCCCAAAATTTCGAATAATCTTAATGTGCAACAGGGGAATTTGAAAATGCCTTAAACTAAACCGAGAGAATTCTAAATTTAACCAAAAAAATTATCTGTGAATTGCATTTCTTAGTAATTACCTTTTGCTTGCCACGACAATCTAGCAGCATCTAACGTTAACAATAAATAGTTTGGCGGGGCAACAAACAATTTTGTGCAGCCTTAGGCCAAATGCGCTTAGTGAGTGAAACTATTTTAATGATGCATTTTCTTTAAGCCAATATCCCAGAAAGTGTAATTAAAACTTTTTAGCTACACAAACTTGAAACATTTTCCCACCACCAGTGTTTGCGCTTGAGGTGCATTAAATAAATACGAACGCGCTACCAAAAGTGACATTCGATAGCATCGCAATAGCCAAATTCTTTGATCTAGCAAATAACTTATCATAAGCTATTCTTAGAAGTTTCATATTTGTCTCTAGTTTTATTTAATACCTAATCAAAAGTAAGAAAGGCACTTTCCAGTATACTCGATTGTGAAATACCCTTTTAAAATGTTTAATACCAAAATAATATACCGCTTCAATTATATTAATATACCAAAAATATTAAAAGGCTGGTATGTGAATATACTATATGGTACGAAATGTACCGTGGAAATGTACGGTGATACACAGAGAAAATTGAATTCATATACCGAAAATACTAAAATATAATGAAGTTTGGTATATTAATATACTATTACGTTCAAAATATATCTTAGTGTACAAAATATACCACATTCATTAAATTTTCTTTCACTTTTATAGTAAAAACTAATTGATTCAAGAGTTAGCTCAGTTATCATATCCTTAAAGCATAAAGTGCTGCACTTTGATAAATTATGAGACACTTTACACCACATGCGTGGGTTTGACCCGCTTCCGAATTTCCCTCTCTGCTCCCTTTCGTTTGTACTTTACACTGCAATTTAACAAATCGATTTGTTTTGCTTCGACCGCTGCCATTCGATTTTTATGGCTTTCAAAAAGCTAACAGAGCAAATGACCCCGTTACGCACCCTCTCCCTCTACTTCCCTCTCCATTCATTGTGGTAAGCGATGCAATAAAATGCGCCGTCGACAAACGGCCTATAGTGCACAGTTCGGGACATAAAAAATCGCTAAACGGCAATAATAAAGCCCGGCAATTGCCATAAAAAATACGATATGCATTTGTATCTATTGGAGGTGAAATTTAAAATACACTTAGAAATGCCAAGTTAATACGTAATATACATTTTTTACGAAATATATAACCGTTTTCATAATAAAATGGAATTGTTGTATAACAAACAAATTAAATTATAACAGCCAAGTGTAAAGTGTGATCATGTAAATAATTTTATTGGAAAATATAAGAGTAAATATAAAACTGCATAAAAATAAAATGAATTTTAGATTTGTTTATTTTAAACACAACTCTTATATGTCTTATTTATGAAGTGAACTACAATAATTTAATTACAAACAAGTAAGAAAGCTATGTACAGTGTGCTTGACTATGAGATACTCGCTACCCATTTTCAATAAAAATCATTCTAAAAATATGTAAAATTATTATACCAACAAATACTGAAATATTTTGTATGATATATTTGGTATATCGATGTAGAACTATGTTACATTCAAAATATGACATAGAGTACAAAATATACCAGATTGCCAGCCAAATCAACGAAGACCAATTGCAGTAAGTGTTTTTTATCATACAAAGTATTTCCTTAATAACTGTTACGAACTCTTATGGTAGAGAATATAAAAATATACGCACTACATAAATATAGTAAGGTCACTTGAACTATGTAACCTTACAGCATGTAAGGTAAATATTAATTTGATGTATGCTTTTCTTTCACATTCTGAATCCAATTCGATTATTTTAATTTCTTGCCTTTCTTTCACAATTAAATTAATTCATAAAATGAATAACATAAAGAGAATCTATGCGTATTTCGAAACGATTTGACATGAAGCTGTTTGACACAGAATTAACCACATATTTAAGAGACCCCATCAAGTTGACTATGAAAAGTGGTTTGCTCTGTTTGCTTGCGGTATCTTTTTCACGGCTTTGATGGCTAAAATTCACTTGTTGTTCGTGCGGTGTTCAATTGAAACTTGTCCGTGCTGGCGATAGATGTCAGAGTTGAGGAGACGGACCGAGACCGAGACTGCGACTGAGAATGGAAGCGAAAAGCATGAAGAGAGACCTGTCGCACTTTTAAGCTCGTTTTGTGCGCAGAAAATGAAAAGCATTGCATACTTTTTGGCGTCGCCAGAAACACGTACATCGAAAGTTTGCTGGTCGCCACTCGCAGTCTCTTTCCATCACACTCGTTGTATTTTTGGTGCAGATCAAAAGGCATTAATGCGCAGGAGTTAGCTAGCGTGTGGATGGGGCGAAGCGAAAAGAGGGAGGCTAGTGTCAAGGGTTTGGGGCTGTTTGCACATTAGCGTCAGCCATTTTAAGCTAATTTCGCATGTGAAACAGGTAGAAACAGTTCCAGTTTCGAAGCCAACGACACGCGCAATTATTGCCCGGCCATTTTCGTGATTGCAACTGTCTGTCTGTGTGTGTTTTTGGAATTGTGTGTGTGTGTGTATTTATTTCAGTACATGTCCAGGTGTGTGTGTGTGTGTGTGTCAGCTTCGAACGTGGCTGGCATTTAGTTCGTTTGATCTAAGCACCGCGGCAATCAAACAAATTGAATTGAAATCGATTTTAGTGGTATTGCCTAAGTTGTGGAATTGCAGAATCATGTAGAAGTTGCCGATAGAAAGGGTAATAAAGGCAACGGGGGAGTGTTGGTGGTTGGGGTCTAAATGGCGCTTGAGGTGCTGCTGATTAAATGTTTAGCTGCAGGGTTAACCACAGCCTGCAAATCTGCAATAAAAATGGTTTCTTTTTGAGTAGCTACAGAAGCAAATTGAATTGTTGCTCATTGAATTAATATTATACGAAAGAAGGAATATCTTTAAGTGGAAAATGATAATTTCAAACACTTATTTTAAATGGAACTCTAATTTCGGTAAATTACTTGACAGTGTTTTGAACATATTATTCTCAAGAAAAGAAGTGCAATCGATTTGATTACCTTAATTGATTAAATAAATTAAGTGCAACACACGTACATCATATCTAAATTATAATGCAAAACAAATATTTACTTTAAATACTATAAAAACTTAAATTTTAGCACTGAACTGTAATATGTAGGCAAATTAATCTGCTATATACATATCTCACTCTGTTTTTTCATTATTATTATTATTATTTATATTTTCTCTGTTTTTTCAAAACTACTTTCAGTGAATTATTTTGACAACACTAATGAAAATGTTTGTCATTCTCATTACGTAAAATGTATTATTTCTAATAAAAAGCATTTACGTTTCATTGAAGACTCGAATGTCTTACTGCAGTAACTCGTAACAAAGTAAATATCATATTTATAGCATGTGAGCTGAACTTTTATTAAGCGCGGCCTTCTTCTTCTTCTTAAGCGATTCCCATTGGATATATCTTCTTATCGCGATAATGACAGTTTGCCAAATGTGACAGAAGTGGTGAGAAGGGAAAGACTCCGCAGAAAAACTATGCTCAGAGTGAACGAATGAACGAACGAACGAATTCCACATGGCTGCCATTCTGGCTTGGCCCAAATACACAGTGTATTAATCAGCAGCTGGAAACGAAGCCAAGCAAATTAGTTGAAAGCAAATGCAAATCCGAGTGCGTAGAGCTTGGCTAACCAGCCGCGAGGGGGGTCGGAGATGGAGATGGGGTCGGCACAGTGGCACAGTTCACAGCTGACAAACTGGCAAACTGACAGCTGACTTGCCTAATTAGAAGGCAAGTGTAATAAAAATATTACACATACGCCATGTATGTTTCACTTTTTAATTTACCAACTCTGGCTGCCGCTTTGCCTCCACTGCACTGCACAGCCGCGTGTTTCTGTTGCATTTCAATTGACACAACCAACTGCAAAACTAGGGAAGCAAAAAAAAAAAAAAAATAGAAAACTTAGTTGTTGTAGTTGTAATGCGCATTCGAAATGAGCACACGCATATGGGAAGAATTGAGGGCACATTAATGCACAGATCCTGGGCGCGAACGAATGTTAATTTAGAGAGGGTGTGCACTCCACCTTACCCCCACCATCCACCATCCCCCTTCCATTCACTCTCTCGATGTGTGGCATAGAAATTCGCATTGAAATGTGCATGCAACAGAAGCCTGGGAACGAACCACACGTACAGAGCCTGCAAACCCCCACCAGGATACCACAAAAGTCCTGACGCCGCGGCCGCCGCTGCCTAAGCCGTGTATAGTATAAAAACGAAAGCATCAGGCCAACAAACATGCAACGCACCACACAAGACTACAGTTGGTCCTCTGCCTGTTTGGCGTCCTCATCAACGCTGTAACTCTTTTCAAATAATAATTAACAATTTATTCCCCAAACAGAATACACAGCTCGCACTCACTCGCACACACACACACACACACACACACACACACACACACATGGCACACACTCACTCATTCAGTTGCTCGCGCCAATTCACACCCGCAAACTGGCAATCTGAATGTGAATGACGTGCTGTCAACGTTAGTCATATCATTAGAGGCAACGTGTTGCTGACTTTTTGGGTTTAGACGGCCAACTGGGGGATTCGAAATGATGCACTGTGCCCAAAAAGGCAACAAATTGAATGTAATGACAACTGCTGACAGCTAATTCAAAATGGCATTATCAGAGTGTTGTAACTCTTAAATGCAATTGCGATTGTCACGAACTACAAATTGATGAAGTTTATTTGAGATATGGCAAGTAATGTATGTAACTAATGGGCGAAGCATCAAAAGTAATTAAAAGCATTATTTAAAAGAATTTATGGAAATTTACGATGTAGAAAATAATGTGAACTGATGGAAGAAGTATGTATTAAAAGAACAAATATTACAAAACAGTTCTTCAACATTCTTACAACAAAAAGTACTCATGAAACTTAAGCTACAGTTTTTTTAATAATACATTTTAAGAGAAATTTTATAGTTTCTACAAAGTAAAAAAAGCAAAGTAAAAGTATTTAACAAAACACGTTTTTATGATATGGCAAGTAATGTAAGCTGTTACAAGAAGTATGCATTTAAGGCAAATTTAAATAAACAAATATAGCAAAATAGTACTTCAAAAGTTATTTTTAGCTATTTGAAATTTATTTATGAAAGTTGAGCTGCAGAAAACGTATTAAACGTCGCATAAGATATCAACTCATAATTGACATTCAATTACCTAATACTTATTACTTATATTCCAAGCAACAATATCATCTTATTATTATTTTTAATATTAGATATGTTATTGATATGTTGTTAGCATTTAAAGAAAATATACAATATCTTCTACACAATTTATTCATGACGACAAATACTCTTACTTTATACATCTAATTGCTTTTACTACGCTCAATTTTCAGTAATTATTCTGTAATTTCGCTTCACAGTCGTTAATTTTGTCAAGTGTAAATGGCAAAAGGCAAAATAAAAATATTATGAGAAGCAGAAGCTGCTGCTGTCGCTGCTTTAGCGTTCGCGTTGGCGTTTGTTGCGATGATGTTGTGTTCATCTCATTTTTCGCTGGGCCTCAGTTCGCATTTATGTGTAGGCGCTCAAAAGTATGCAACTATATTTGTGTTTTTGCGGTTTGCTTTTATATTTGTGCAGTACACACGCTCTTACCCACACACCCAAACACACACTCGCATACACGCGCAACGGCATTGAGCAGAGTCAGATGCATGTGCACAACATTCCACAGCATGTCAAGCGGAAGTGAGTGTCTTTCATTTTTGTTTGCCCTGTCCCCAGTCGACACATTTCACATACACAACCACACTCACACTTGTACCTGCCACGCCCCAGTCTCCTTCTCTCTCTCCTCTCTCCCTCTCTACACATACTTCTTCTCATCGTTGGGCGCTTACTGTTAATTAAAAATGGGCGCCAAAGAACAGCAGCCAGCAGGCAAAGAGTGGAGGAGATGAAGAAGCAGAAGATGACTGAGAAAAAGAGAGAGAATGAGAGTGAGAGAAAGGGGGCATCAGAGCAGAAGATGTACGTATCGTATGAGTATTTTAATTAGTTTGCATAATTATGTTCGCCTTGTGGGCGCCCCATCCACTCCCCCCTTCCATTCCTTGCTGCAGCGGCATCTCTTTGAGCGATGCTTCGCAAATTTACAACAATTTCTTTAAGCTTTAACAACTTTCTGATACAAACTGTACTCTCTGTGTCTCTGTCTCTGACTCTGTGTCTGTGTCTGTGTGTGTGTGAGTTTTCCTTTGCTACCAAGGACATTGCGTTTTATGCATCGTTCTCTTTTGCTTCTTCAGGCCATGCATGCATTTTATTGTTCAGTTTATTGATGTTTGTCATATAATCTCTCCTTCTCTCCTCTTCCCGCCTCTGCTTTGGCAGTCGGCACTCTTTTATAGCAGCTTCATGGACTCGTCCCTTTGCCAACTACTCAGCATGCGTGCTCAATGGGGCATATGCATAACCTTGCTGCTTCGATACTTTCTTACAATTTTAGTGTCTTCCCTCTCTCTCTCTCTCTCTCTCTTACTCCTCTTTCCCTCTCGCAATCTACTCGGCGAAGGCAACAAATTGAATTTGAATAACGCGCCATAAAAAAACACTTTGCATCGCAGAGCGAAGCGATTTGCGTTGTGCGGCAAACGCATCACAAGAATGTTGTGTGTTCTGCATATGTCAGAGTGAGTGAAAGAGCATAAAAATACTTTTATTTATGAAGCGAAAACGAATATGCCAGCAACGCTAATTAGCAGCAGTTCAATGGTAATTTGATAATTATACACTTTGAAAAATTTAATTTGGACCACAAAAACATTTAGCTTTGTGTATATTCATTTCTTTTATATCTAATATTTAATATGCATTTTTCGACACACCAAATATTTCGATGAAATATTTTCAATTGTTTTCTATAAAATTTCACATATTCTAAGTTCTCATTTAAATTTAAGTACTCAAAACAATGTTACTATTTTTGGCTACGAAAATTTGCAATATTTGTTTGTCGAATTCCATAACAATTTTATATTATAAATAGAAAGTATTTTCAATTATTATCATATATAAAATTCTATTATACAATTCTGTAATTATAAATTTATTTTTTTTTTTAGGTTTTTCCTACATTATTTTTTTCGCTAATACCAAACGTCGAACAACTGAATTTAATTGCATTTTGTCATATAGATATTAGAAATTCATAATGGCAATTTGCGAGGGATGTTTAATAAGTAAATTCAATTTGCATACCATCAAATAATTGTGTATATTTTGTGTATTTTTTTAAGAGTTGAATAGTGGAAGCTTGTTGCCATTAAATTAATCTATATTTTTCATTTGCATAAAATTGTTTAAAGCAGCAAAATTATTTATCATAAATTGCTGGCCGTATTTGACATGAATAATTGAATAATAAAAAGGGAAAACAAGCAAAATTCCATGGGTTGAATACTCATGAATGAAGTTATTAAAGAATATTATGAATTAAAAAAAAATAAAAATAAATAAATAAATAAGTCACTACTTGTCAGCCTTCCCTCGCACATAATTTGTTTTGTTGCAGTTTGAGGATTATTTAAAAATTAGCAATAAACAACAACTTTCAATGTTAATGTTTTTTTAGACCAGGGAATAAAAATGTCTGATATGTCTACTGCCTTCAATTACACATGAGCTGTCAAAGCTAACAATTGACAGCCCATTAAATTATTACAAAAAAAAAATGTTAAATACAAGAAAAACAATAAAAAACCGCATAAGCAAAAAAAAAATAATCAAATGAAAAAATAAGCGCTTGAAAATTTTGCAATTAACATTTTCAAACAGATTACGCAATCAAATGGGCATTAATTATGCACAGTCTGATAAATATTTATTTTTTTGTGCGCTGTTGTCACCAGCAAAAGGCGGCGTGGAGGGGAAAGAGGTTGATGTTTACACAGAAAAAGCGTTTATAGAGAAGTGAAGAAATCTGTTTGTGTGTGCCACATAATTAATAGAGCATAAACAATGACACAAAAATCGATTAAACCAATCAATTGAAACTGGATTAAAAACTAAGCTGAATAGACTTCAGCACTTTTTATGCACTTTAATAAAAAGGAAAAAAAATGTTTACAGATACTTCACATTTCAATTGGTAGTAAATAACTTATGTCAAACCATGAACCAAAAGAAAATATATAATATTTCAAACACACCACAAAAAGCAATCTATTTTGAAAACTATATTCAAAATATGTTTGTAATTCAATTTGCAGCATTCCGAAATTCAAATTCTCTTTCCTATTTCATCGAGGGAATAATCAAGTGCTTAGAGTTGATTGCCCATTGTCAGCTTCGATTGATGCCAACGAAACAAATTGATGAAGAAACACCTGACTTTCTACACAGTCATTTTCACAGTGAATATATGAATGATTCACAAGATAAATTGAATGTTTCGCCAACCGAACAAAATGAAAAATAATCAACAACAACAACCCCAACAACAACAACAACCACAACAACAGAAAAAAGAAAAGTTTTGTGGCGAAACAATTTCTTTATTTATTTGATTCGTTCATCTGCTGCTTCGTTTTCATCAAGCTGCTGACAATATTAAATGTATTGTCATTGCAACAATATAAGGGGAAAACATATTCCTTTGTGTGTGTGTGTGTGTGTGTGTGTGCGAAAAGTGGGCGTGGTCATGGGATGGCCATAGGATATATGCTATGCGTGCCTTGACACTAAACTAGTCGCTATTGGAGCTTCTTTGATCTCGATGACGTTGTCAATGTTCATGAAGCGCAATTTCTCATTTCTCAAGAAATTTGAACGTCATCAATTTTTAATTTTTTGATATTCAGAAACATTGTTGTTGTTCTTGTTGTTGTTGTTGCCTCCTGCTGATGCTTCTTTTGTTATTATTAGTATCTATTTGTCAATTTTGCTGTAAATATTTGCACACACAAATTTGTCACTTTGCAAGAGGCGATGATACAGCCAGAAGCGCATGAATGAGCATCCATAATAAATAACATAACATATATTGCAACTGCAATTCTAGATAAGAACAAAACAAATTGATAAAAATAATACTACCAAGAATTTTTTTGTTACATTAAATATGTTTTACATATATATAAAGTTTAATAAAATATAACAAATAGTGTAACTGCAGTTTAAGATACAAGCAAAAGAGTTCTTGTTACACTAATATAAATATATGTTAGAATCGAGTACCGTAAATTAAATTGCACTGCTTTTCACATTGCTCTGCTTGGCTCTTAAAAGTCTGTATTAGAAACAAATTATTTAAACGGATTATAAACTTAAATAGGTTTAACAAGTTTACAATTTAAATACAACAAAAATAATATAAAAATATAAACAAATATTACTATTAAATATGACATTGTGAGTGAGTTCAATAAATTCTTAGAATTAGTTGAAATATTTCGATTTAGCATGCGACACAACTCAAATACAACGAATGGATCCAAAAAAATCTTTCCAATTAATAGATTCCACAATCAATGGGCCATCTTAACGAACTTCATTTTACAAAAAGTGTTTACAAGTGGACATTCAATAATAATAGTATCCTTGGAGAATTGCATTAGTCAGTGTAATATAGTGTGTAAATATAGTTATATTTATCGGTATAGTACATATCGTAAAATAATTTTCAACAACTCAATTGCTACTATAATATCTATAAAACCAATTGAATTAATACACTTCATTACAAAAAAAAATGCATATTAATTAAAAAGCTAATAATTGGGCATTCAACTAATAATAAACAACTGTGGCTGCAATCACAACTTAATTAGAACAGTCGTGATTAGTAAATCAGTTCAACTAATTAATTGGATTTGTATGCAAGTTCGATTCAATAATATTAATTTATTATTTTAATGATTTATTAGTTAAATTATGTTATGAATGTTCTAGATGCATGCTAAGCCACATTCGGCAGTATGAAAATAGTTGCCACAGACTCACGCCCAGGCCACTTTAAGTTGGCTAGAAACTTGCAGCACGCATAAAAGCATGCAACATGTTTGCAGTTTGTTGCAAAAGCAGCAAAGGCGCCGCATTCGATGTCGCCTTCGTCTTAAAGAGTGAAGAAGTTGCCAGTTTTTAGTTTCACTTTCGAGCCCAAGTGAATTTATGCGAATGTGTGTGTGTGCGAGTGTGACTGTGAGTGTGAGTGTGAGTGTGTGCCTTAAGGTGCATATAACAGTTAAGTAATGGTTAAAAACTTTGCCTGGAACGAGGAACGAGTGAGGCAACCGCCACATCTTCGAGCCATCCGTGCCAGCAGCTAGACTTAATTTGGCACGCATATAACAAGCGTTGTATGGAAAAGTTAAGCACACACACACACACACATTGTATGTGTGTGTGAGGGGCGTGGCCTAAGCTGCTCTGCGCCCAACTTTATTAGTTGGCCACCTTTTGGCTTTACCTAAAGCCCTGGAAATGAATGTTTCAGCTACAGTTTCAGTTTCGGTTTCAGTTTTGAGCGCGAGGCCACAGAATTCCCTTAATTATGAACCCTTTTCTTCATCCAACTACGAGCATAATCAATTTTCACAGCATCGCCGCTTGCAATTTAAATATTTAATGCCCTACATTGCGGATTCTTCAACTTTTCCCCGACTCAACTACTCGTAATTAGCCAAAATAATAAAATAAGAAGAAGCTAAAAAAAAAACGAAGCACTTAATTCTTTGGCATTTGCGCGCTTTTGAAGAAAATCCACCGAAAATAAAATCATAGCCAAAATTTAATGAATGCAATTTGTAATAAAAATAGGGAGGCAAAAAAGTTCAAAAGTTTTTGGTTCATTAATGAACTGGGCTGAGCAACAAAAGAAAGTCAAACTATTCATAGTCAATGCACAAGCAAATGGAGCTAATAAAATAAATGTTTTCGGGTTTTGGGTTACCGCAGTTTTCCTCTATATATTATATATTTCTGGGTCATCATAAAACAACTAAAGATGCATAGATCCTAAGTGCAATTTGTGACTTCGTTGAAGTTAAAAGAACTTTATCAACGAGCAAAGACATTCTATAAGGTAAAAAGCTACTCAAACTAAAGTAAATCTCTGAAAGAATATGGATTGTACCTGTTAATTAAATGAAATTCTAAAAATAAATTATTTAATATACAAAAATAACTGCTGTTGCAGTCGAGTCTGTTTTGCATTGGTTGGCAATCTGATGTATTTTGAAATACCAAATATACCTTTTGGTTTGTTTCAGTATTTGTATTTTTGTATATTAATTTAGTACACTTTTAGCCTTCGTAATGTTTCAGTATTTTTCCAGTATAATAATTTAGTATACTTTTAGAATAATACCAAAGTATTTTCATATACCAAATATATATATTTGGGTATGTTTCAGTATATGTCAGGTATAATAATGTACAATACTATTTTCATATACTAAATATTGGCTTCGGTATGTTTCAGTATTTTGTCCGTTATATTCATTGCGTATATATTTAGAATAATACCACAATATTTTGCTATTATTGAGAATGGGTAGCGGGTGTCTAATAAGAATTACAAATTAACTATTTTTTATCGAAGAATGAACTTTCTCGTCATTTAAGTTACCCTTTTTTCAAATGGTCACCCTAAGACTTAATATTGTTGATTTAGCCTTGGCGAGCTCAGGTCAAGCGAAAAGGTAAATAACATAAGTATCATTACTCAAAATGAAGTTATTTTTTTAGAGGGGAATTACACGCACAGCGAAACATAAGTCGCGAGTTTTGAAACAACTCCCAAATATATGCAAAAGATACAAATAAAAAGAAAAGGCAAAATGTTTGAAATGCGAATTTTCAGTTGTTGCATTGTTCAGCATTTGAATACAACAACAGCAAGAGAAAAAAATAAGAGTGGCTGAAGAAAGTTACAAAGGAAACAACTTTTGTTATAGTACTCGTAAAGCGTGTCCTGTGGCACATTCTCTTCGTGTTTCTTTTTTTTTTTTTTTTTTTTTTTTTGTATTCCTTTTGACCCACACACATACACATACAGTCACAAATACAGTTGCAGATAAAGGGACACACTCTTCTTGTTCTTTTGCATGGCTTCATCTTGGCATTTTCTTCGCTTGGCATTCTGCGCTTTTCTTCTTTTTCGCTTTGCGCTTTCAACGAATTAAATGGCATGAAATTAAAAGTTACTACGAGCATTTTTGTGCTGCATTTGCAGGAAAACGTGAGAAATTATAAGCACAAAAGAGCGCTGTGAAGAGGGGAGGAAACACCGAAAAGGAAGCGCCAGCATGCGAAAAGAAAAATTATGATAAAAAAAAAGAAAATTATGAAAGGCTGCGATAGAAAGAGAGAGTTGGGAGTTGAAGACAAGCGGCAAATCTGCTTAAATGTCCAGGCAGGAATGGTAGTAAGCCTTTTTCTTTTCTTTAGTTTTCCATTTTCCCCACTTCATATCTGTTTTCTTCTAGCTCCGCACAACAACATTCTCCGGCTTCCTTGAGCGTTCCTGCTTTGTGCTTTTGTTGGAGCGCAACTAAGTCGGTTTGTTTGTTTCTTAAATGTCTCTCGCTCAACTCCCTGCGAAGTATTTTGCAACCTTGTGAAAAACAACAAAATTATGAAGCAGCAAAACATTTTTATGGCTTATTATTGCAAAAGAATGGGCAACACAGCAAAATTGGTAAGGGATTTGATGGCTGATGTTGCAACTGAAGCATAATACGAAACATATAAACAAAAGTTATTAAAGCGAAACGCAAAAATAGAAAATATATTAAACAATTGATGTCACAAGTTAGGAATAGTACAGTAGTTCTGTTTCGATTTCTATGCTTTATTCTCGTTCTAAATCCTTTTGGCAACTAAACGATCGATGTTTGTATTTTTAGTAATATCCTGGCGCTGTCCTTTTTCATCGTTTTGCTTTGTTTCTACGTTGTCTATGCGCGACTCGAAATACATTTTTCCAATCATTTACTGATAGATTTTTCGTTGTGGTTTTATTGCCAGCTTCTGCCCGAATGAACTGGACAGCGGGACACAGCGGGTAAGAGAGGGGGCGTGGCACACACACACTCGCACACACATAGTTCAAAACGTGTTGTAAATATTTGCTTTACAACGTTGTTTGCACTTGGTGAAATTTGCAACCATTTTTTATGCGGCAAACTGACGTCGCTGAATTGAAGTTTGAGTTTCGGGGTTAGGCAAATGAAAAGTGCAAAATGGAGAATGGAAAATGGGTCTCCAACTGTATTTTGAATGGTGAATAAGGATATGTGTTGGAGAGCGAAGGGAGCTGGTTTTCTTTATTTATTTTCGCCTAGCAATTTTGACGTGGATTTAGTGCGAGCTATTTTGTTAGCCATCGCACAAATATTTGATGAACCAACTTTCAACTTCTAGTTCATCTCTGTACCAAATTTTTGAAATGTAATTGCGCTGAAATGCATATGGATCTATATATGCAACACTTTAAGTGCAACTCTGCTGGGCAATTTGATAATGCGACAAGTCCGCACACAGTTTAATTGAGTTGGAGATGGCCATCTTAGCCTGGCCTTGCTCCTTGCCAACTACAACTGGCTAAAAGCTGTCAGCCAAGCAACAACCGGCTAAAGCAACGTTTGCCTGCGCCTAATTGCATTTACGCTAATCCAATAGATTAAGCAGCAGCTGAAGCTGATGCTGATGCTGAAGCTGAAGCTGAAGCTGAGGACGAGGCAACAGGCGGTGGCAGCAACTTCCTGTTGCAACTCGACTCCCTTTTGCAAAAGACAAAACAATCACAAAATTATGCTGACAGCAACTGACAAGCTGTCAGCTCGCAGCTTTCAGCTGACCTCAGTCGCTTCTTCAGCATTATTTAGTCTTTTTGTACACACTTTTAATTGGCTAAAGAAATCATTTAAATTATTGCATGCATAAATTATTGTTTGCATATTTTCATACTCTATTTAACCACAATATTTTCATAGTCATTCTGCGTACGCATTCCAGCAGAAGCAGCCTTCGCTATTTCGGGCCAACTAATTATATTTGTTGACATGACATTTATTTGACTTGCATAAATTAGCCAATTAGTTGACTAGCGCAAATGAAGTTACCAAGCAATTCACAGGTGTGAAAGTCAAATGATTGTACGTGTGTGTGGGTGTGTGTATGTGTGCAGGTGTGTGTTTTATGTGTGTGTGTGTCAACTTTGGTGAAGCGAAAAGCTAAAGTTGTGGCATCTGCAGAAATCTGCAGAACAAGTTGAACACTCGCAGCCAGCGCAAAGTTCGAGTTGATTTTGAATAATTGCAGATGCGAAAATTGAAATTGAAATACGCAAATAAAATCAAATATAGCAGATATAAAATTATTCTATTCCTTTAATTAAAATAAAGAAATAATGATTAATTCTCTTTTTTTAACTGAAAACAAAATATATTTGTCAGCTTGACACACAGTATTGCCCGCGAAATTTCATCAATTATAATTGAACTTTGTTTTTGATTACCTATTTATACTCTGTAAAATTTATTTACAGCCTCGGTAAGAATACTAAGATGCATAATTAACTTATGAAGCAAAAGCAACAATAATAATCCGTGATTAAATAGTTCGAGTTAAAATTTTCAAAATGCATTGCACGATGGAATTTTGTAAATTACAATATGTAAATTTTTGCAATATTCCAGTATTTACCTGTTAAGCTGTGCGTTCATAATTTTTATATTCAGTCAATGAATTTAATATGCAATATAAAATTCAAAATTACTTCTATATAAATCTAATTCATCCAAAATAATTCTAGAAAAGTATTTGTAACTGGCACATGCAATTTTTATTGCTGGTAATATTATATTTAAACTTAAATACAATAATAACGCAGTTGTTTTTTAACATTACTGATTATTACACAACAATCAAGACATCAGATTTTGTACAAAGTTTTACCTTAAAAGTAGTTGTTAATAATCTCATGAAGAAATATATTGAACGAGCGATTTGTTTAATGAAAAGTTTAAGTTAAACAAGAACCGTGTAAAATAAATACAATTATTTTTGTTATAGTTTCATCATTTATTAAAATTTATGCCACTCACCTCCAAGGCACTCGCCTCAATAGTATAAATAGTCATTATTCAATAATAATAAAGTCAGACCATTTATTTATGTTACAGTATTTCATGCTTGCATTTTGTTGCATAATGCATTTCACTTTTTTTTTTTAATAGCTAAAGTTCACCCAATTGCATGCAATGACTGGTTGGTTAACCGCCTGTCTCTCTGGCTGTCTGGCTGTCTATCTGTCTGTCTTGTCAGCTGTCTGCAGCTTGAATAAAAGCAGCTGGCATCAAGTGAAGAATGGAGACATGTCAACTTATCCAACTGGAATCTAACAGCAGGCAACACTTTTTATCGTCTGAGCCAAGCACACAGACACACAATCACACAAAAAAACTAGGAGAAACAGGTGAACGCACAACAATTTCGACTCGAGTGCAACGTGGCGTATACGCAATGTGTGAGTGAGTGCAATAGTTAACCGTCGTTACCCCCGGCCCCCCACAGCTCTAGAGCTGCAGCCACGCCCCTACGTTTGCCAGACGATGCTTGTCATCATTAGATTAGTGTACACACACACACACACACACACACACACACACAGACACAAACACAGTGACAAAAATTAAACTGTGGGGCGTTGGCAACAGCGTCGACTGCGTTTTGGCTGTCAGGATGTGCGTTAAATTGTAAAACAACAGAAGGAGCTGCCTGCAGGATGTGGCAAGAGAAATAGCAGATAGAGGCGGGTTAGGGTCAGTGTTCGTGGGTGAGGCATGCAGAGGGGGGAGGGAACGATTTTGGGGGCAACTTTCCATTGGATTTGCGCCCCAGCTGGTTTTGTGTTGCTGCCCCGTTGCTGTCATGCTGTGGCCAGCTCTCGTTTATTTTGCGTATTAGACGCTGCTATTTTGTGCTTATTGTTTCCCAGTTTAGACCAACTCCCCTCCCCCTCCCCAGCCAATACTGTGACCCCTCCCCCCTGCCACTGCAGCACTTGGCCTGTTATTTTTCGGTTGTTTGGGTTCTTGGTTGTGTTCGCATTGTCAGCTCATTTGTAATTTTTGCGCTACGATTTCAAATTAAGCAACCGGAAATGAGCTGACATTTTCCCAGCCTGTCTGTTGTTGTCCTGCTTGTTGTTATCCTGGCATTGGTTTAACGACACTTTTCCAGCATCGCTTCGAGCTGCATTTAAAGTTGTCCAAAGCAAATTTGCTGCTTACATGTTGTCCATTATGACAATATTAATATTTACATTTTACAGCTATTGTCTGCCATGTGTGTGTGTGTGAGTGTCCTTTACTGTTCACATGTATGTGTTTATTTCCTTTCGCTCTTGTCTCCGCATGTTTGTCGTATGCATTTTGTATTTTCTTGTTTATTGCTTTATGCTCTTCGTTGATGCTGCTGGTGCTGCTGCTGCTGCTGCTGTTGCTGCTGCTTTGTGAAATTGTCAATATGCTTTCGCCATAACGTTGCCATCATCAGTCAACACAGTTCATTCTTCATCCTCGCTTAAGATGTCGACATTATTGTTGTTGCCATGGCAAAAGGTAGCGTCGAAGAAGTAGTAGGCAATTGTTATGCTTGTGCACATATTAAAGCCGATTAGGTAACTAGTTGGTTATTCTTTAATTAAAGTTTGGCAAAGTAATCATAAGGGTTCGATACCAAGGCAAAACTTATAAATACACCACAAATATTAAGCTGCTTAGCGTAATTTAGTTTCTCTTTGCATTTAATAAATGCGTATTTTGTTTTAATTTAATGCCAATTTATATGCATCATAACAAACTAAATTACTTTACATAATGTCTGTCTAACAGCAGCAACACACTTTACACGCTGTTAACTTAACAGCTGCTAAGCATGTTGCCTGTTAAAATATCCCAGCTGAAGCACAAATTCGAACTTCAAAGCTTTCGCTCGCTCTCACTCTCTCAGTCAGTTGTGCTAACAGCTGTCCGCTGCTCTCGCTCTCTCGAGCGAACGAAGCGAAGCACGCACGAAGCCATTCGAGCACTTCGTGAACTTTCGTCAAGTAGCGAAGCGGACTTCGGGAGAGCGAGCGAGAGCAATAGGCAGAGACAACGGCCTGGCGAGATGGCAACGACAACGGCGATGGCGCTGGCGACAACGTCTGCTGCCGGCGACTCCGACAGGCAGAGGACGACAGCTTCCTGCTGCTACTGCTGCTGCTGCTTCAGTTACGTTGATAATGTCAAAACGTTTGGTTCGCTGTGCTGCTAGTGCTGCTGTTGCCGCTTACGACGCTGCTGCTGCTCATGCTCATGCTGAAAACAACGACGACGACGTCGCCAATACTAAACAAAGACAACAACAACAACAGCAACACGATAACGCTTCATGGGGGCCGCGCCATGGGCAATAAATAACTAAATTAGAGAACGACAACGACACAGCGGAAACATAGCACAATTAATAAACAATCCATAAAGTTGGCTAAGATAAACAAACAAACAAACGAACGAATGTATAAAACGCATTAAACAAATGGATAACAGCAGCTCGTCGCAAAGTGTCAGAAATTGTGAGAATTAATATTTCACTAGAGATTTGAGTGCTTGCAACCAACCAACCAACCAACCAACAAACAAACAACCCAACCGACCGACAACAAACAAACAACGCAAACTTTTTTTGTTCATTTTGACAACATTTTATGCTTTTTGGGCAAACACTGTTACAATTTCTACTTCCCTCTTGCTCGCACTCTCTCGCTCGCGTAAAATTATGAAAAATATGTGAAAAATGTGCAGCAACAACAATAACAACTGCGATTTTTGAGCACTCACGTAGGACAGAGAGTACGGTCCGGTTCTTGTCCCTGTCCCGGATTCGGTCACGGTCCGGCTTCAGTCTCAGCTTCCAACTCGAACTCGAAACCCGACTCCAACCGGTCTCGAAGTTTAAATCCCTGGTGTGTTAGTGTGTTAGTGTTTGTGTGTGCAAGCAAGCGAGCGTTGTGTAACGTTGTAACGTGCTAAATTTGTTAATTTATAGCCACAGACTACAATAATCAACATCGACAACAACAACAACAACAGCAACCCAAACATAACATTTGGTATTTGTTATGCCCCAAAGGTAAGACGCAATCGCTATGAACATGGCTTTTTAGTCCGTGTAATCCTCTTAAAGACCACTGCAAATACTTTTACCTAATAAATTCGTATTTCGTGTGCATTTGCGTGTGTTTTTGTGTGCTTTCTGAAAACAACAGTCGACTTGATCTTACACTGATTAATCTACAAACATTCATTTCGCTTGACATCTATTGAGAGTGGCCACTTGGCGTATGAGTAATAACACTGAAATTCATCTAGTTGCGTAAAAATTGAAAACGCAAAGCTTTAACATGCTCTTGATGAAATATTCACTGTATATGTATGTACATATATTCTATAGGTATTTCCAAATGTAGCTTAAACAATTTTTGACAATTCATTTCGTAGACATTTTTACCAGCAAATTAATTTATGAACTTTAAACTGAAATTGCAAAACAGTTTAATTGATTGCATAGAGATAAACGTAATATTTTTAAAGTGTCAAATGAATTGATTAAGAAATATTTTAAAAGAAATCACACCATATTATATTCTAAGTAGCTTTCTTTTAAGCTTCTTAAAGATCTTTTGTATTTTCTTTTAAGTTATGAAACTAGTTAATTATTATCGCTTTCCAAATTTCATTCCTTGCAATTAAAGTAGTGAATGCCAATACAATGATAATATTTAATAAATAATAATGCAGTTAATCACAATGTTATGTGAAATTATTAATTTTCATACATTCACATTTAAATTAGATTTCAACCCCATCAAACGAAATCAAATAACGCCAAGAGCAAATTTAATTCACGAGTCATTTCTACTGACAGAAGTCAAACAACGACGACAAACAAAATGTATTTTAAATCCTTGCATATTCATTATAATTTTTAAACGCTCATTACCGATTTTCATAAGATTTCAATATAGAAAACACTTCATTTTCATTTCCAAAATTTCCATGATGGCATCATGGTTGTGGTAACAATTTTGGTTATTTGTTTAAAAACAAAACAAAAACATTTTAATTGAAGTTTGGCAACATTTAACATAATTAGTCGTGAGTTTAAATATATTATTCAAATATTTATTTCACCTGCAAAATATTTACCAAATTGTGAAAGCTGAATTAGTCAACGTGTTCTAATAAAAATTCGATAGTTTTGTGGCAATTTTAGTTTTAGTTGTTGAGTTAAAACCAACATACTTTTCAGAGCAATTGTAAATTACAATCAAAATCCAAACAAATAAATACAGCATACCTATAAACCAAATACAATGAAATGTAGTGTAATAAAATACAAATCACGTAAAGGGAATAAAAACAAATAAAATATTTACGCTCATATTTTACCGCTTCGAAGAATTTGTATAAAATGTTTCAAAATTCGTTTGCTGAAAAAGCAGCTAAATTTATTAACAATTAAGCTTAGAAGATTGTAAAAGAATTGTTTTTAAATTCTGATAAATTGCAATTGTTGGTTTTGGTTTTTTGTAAAATGTTGCCTGCATAGTTGTGCAATTTTCAATTACACACAAGCTTTCATTTTCAAATATGCAATCAAAATATGGGAGTAGCAAAAAAATAGGGAGAAATTACCTCGATTGGGGGAGGCAAAGTCCCTTAGTTGACCTACTTAAATACACATTGTTTTGGATCGTAAAAAATCCATCGCATTCCCGCACATTGTTTTAAAATGTATTCTTTGTTTTCGCAGCAGATTTTCCGACTCTTCCTTTGCGCCCTTTGCCCCACTGTTATTGTTATGGGTTTTCAAGCAAACACGCAATTTTGGTTTCAACGCGTTTTTGCATTGTTTATTTTTTAGTCAATGAATATGTTTTTCTTTTCCACATTTCCTTCTGCCAATTTCGGCAACATTGTTAGCTGGCATTTTCGTGTTGCCAAACAATCATTTGCTGGCTTGTCAAAGTAAATACTACCAAAGTTCAGGATATACAAATTTATTTATTGAAAAGTTCGATCAAAGTCACCCGACATAGTGAACGCGACACAGTGAAGAAGAAAGCTCAGTATGCAACTAATAGTAGGGTCCGAAGCAGCCCCATTCCCAGCAGCAGGCGCAGGGATTGGGCACAAAATAGAAGGGCGGACAACAGCTACTCGAGCAGCAGCCGCAGTACTCCATGCTGGGCAGCAGGGGACCCACGGGTCCGCTCTGGAGGCGATAGGAGACCATGCCGCAAGGCGCCTGGCCGCAACACGAGCTGTGGCACGATCCGCAAGGTCCACAGGGGGAACAAGGACCAGGACATGGACCACAGCATGGCCCACAGGAACCACAAGGTCCACAGGGACCACATGATCCACATGGACCACATGATCCACATGGGCCACATGATCCACATGGTCCACATGGTCCACACCCTCCACAAGGCTTACAACAGCTGTTCTTGGAGCTGCCACAGCAAGAGTTTTGGCCACAGAGCTTGCCACAACCTCCAACAATTCGACATTTTGGGCACATTGGCAGTGATCTCGCTTTTTCTCTTTCGACTTTCTGTCTCTCTTCACCTGTTGCGCTCCGCCAATTCTTGTGATTTCCGTTGCCAGAGAATTCCACGCAAAAAACGTGCTAAATATGGCAGACAATTGACAGCTGCCGCGGTATTATTTAGCACTTTTTTGGCATAGATGAAGCAATTACTTTTGGATTTATTATTATTTGAGATTTATTTGTTTTTACCTTATTGAACTGACAGCTCACTCTTTCAGTTGACAGCAACTCGACACATTCCTTTCGTTTAGTTACAATGTAACCACAGAAAACTGAACCAAATACAATCCTTAAATATCCCGAAAGCGAACTCAACCGAAGCGAGACGAATCTAACCTCAAATTGCACTCGAATGCAAACTATTAAATTCCATTTTAAATTGTATTTGCCCTGTGGTTGGCTATTTGGCTATTTTTGTAAGAAACCAACTTCGTTCTGCTCCCTTACAACTCTCTTCCCCCTTTTCTCGCTTGAAGAGTCGCTAAACCACATGATGCTGGGCGACCAGAACTTCGAGTGAATGTGTTCGCGGGGGAGCAGGGAAAGAGAGAGTGGGGGTCACTGGGGCTAATGTAATTGATTGTCTGGGCCTCGCCGAACAAGACCAGCTGAAATGCTCCACGCAAAGTGCGAAAAAAAATTGGAATTGTCTAGCGGTGTTTGGGTGTGTGCGATTTTTGCATACCAGCTGCGGAGCGTGCCACAGTGGGGCAAGTCCAGAGTAATTAAGGCCTTCAAAATAACTTATATAAATATTTAAAACACTATTCTCTTGCCTTGAGCAAATACATTTTAAAAGTGTTAAGTGAAACTCATATTTTATTCGAACTACTTCTTGTTAATAAAGTTATATTGTCGCTAACGCTTATCCTAGCAGTTAGTTTAGTTTTCAAATTAGTCTGGCCTAAACGATAAATATAAATAAAAATATAATAATTATATTAAAAAACTATAACTTGTTTTTTATTGCTCCATTTCTACATTTTTCTCACTCCAATTTTTACACATTTTGCAAAAGATAAATCTACTAATTATTATTAATTTACTAACTAACAATTTCAAGAAAAACTTTTTCTGCTGACTCTCAAATTTGTTTGAGGATAATTTGATTTATTTGGTATTTAAGAAATATGCTATCAAAATGTTGGTAGATCGAAATAATTAATATTTATAGTGATATATTAAGCATATCTACTCTCCACATTTTAAAAATTGTTCCATGCAAATATTTTTCAGCTTTTAGTAGCGTGTGTCACTTTTATTTTCAACTCTTCCCCATCGTTGCTACCACTGTGCCTGTTGTTGGATTAATTTCACTTTAGCTGCCTCCATTTTTAGCATATTTTTTTCTGGTTCTTTTTGGGCTGTGTGCATGGTGTGCGAGATTCGCATGGATTTCAACACGGCTTGGCAAGATTTACGAAATTGTTGGCTCTGCAATGTCCTGTGTCCTCCGCTCTCTAAATCCTGTTCTGTTGTTCAGTGTTGAGCTGGGGTTAAGAGAGAGAGAGAGAGAGAGTGAGATTTCAATTGGACAAGTCGGCGGGGCGTGGCTTGTCAACAGCTGTCAGGGTAACGACTACAACGAGCACTGTCTCGACGAACACAGACTTTCATTAACACATTCCCCTCACACAACTTCAAAATTTCCGGTTCACAGTTCTCAGCTCCCAGTTTTCCGTATTTTTCAAGTTCATCTCCATAAAGTATTAGAATGTGCGGTGGCTGGGCCTGTGCTTCGTATGCGATTGCCTGCAATCATCATCGCCTCTCGCCGATGCGATTCACGGGTCGCTGTTTCGCCCCCACTCCCTGTGGACCCTATGACAGCTGTTCGCCCTGTTGTGGCGGCGGTTGCTGTGGCGGTGGCTGCCCTGGTGGCTGTGGTTATTAAAGAACACACTGTTGCACCTCGAGTTGGCCATGAGTTTGTGGCAAACATTTTAAATTGAAGCACTAGAAAAAACTATTTCAAATGCTCGCAGTCTAAATTTTACTTTATTCCAGAGTAAGTCTGACTATATAAAAATATTGTATGAAATATTGAGCTGAAATATTCCCCTCCATGGTTTAGCCACATCATTTTACAGCCACGATGTGCGGTGGGTGGGCGTGTGCCTCCTTTGAATTGGCCTGCAACAATCCTCCACTGTCGACGCTGCGTTACTCGGGCAGAGATTTTATTCCGACTCCATGTGGACCACAGGACAAGTGCTTTGTCAAGGACACCAGCTGCAGTCGAGGCCATTGCCTGGTGCCGCACCGAGTTGCAGTTGAAATGAATCCCTGCTTTCAATTCCCGCTTCCTCCAGCAGATCCATCGAAATCCGCAGCTGTGAGCAATTGGAAAACGGCCTATGAGAAACTTGTGCATTGTAATCCCAAATAGAACAATCACGTTTTAATAGTAATTGAACATTGCAATTGTTTTATTTCTCTCTTAGAAAATTTGTTCTACGCAGAAATATGAAAAATCTTGTGTGCTATTTTCTATTCTAACGAATTGTAATTAAAAAACATGTTCCGCTATTATTTTTGTAGTACGGGTGCGCAGTAGATGGGAAAGACGTCTCATAATTTTTTAAATCTAAATTTATTGTTTTATTTATTTATTGTTTACAAAAAATATTTTATTATTTAAATTTGTTGTATAATTTGTTTTATAATGCAAAATATAAAAAATATTTATTATTTATTTATTATATTTATTTTACTTAGTATTTTATTTTATATCTGGAATCTGTTCTTTCTTTCTGTTCCTCCAGTAACGTCAGGTTAACAGGACAGGAAGGGGCGAAACATAACATACAGTGGAGCTGTAATGAATGGTCAGTGGAATGCATTTATGACGAAAACCAGCAGTATTCTAGTAGTAACTTTTGAAAATACCGATTCTTTCATCTAGAGTAATAGGAATAACGCAAGACTCATTAACATTAGATAACACTGCGATTTCTTACATAAACAAACAATTTATTTGATTACAAAACCTAGAAAAAACACTTCGCCGACTTCCCACGCAAGCATACAGAAAGATATCAATTTAGTTTAGTCTATCATACAATATATGACAGCTCCTACGGGATAGTTCTAGTAAAAGGGTCCGAAGCAGCCGCATTCACCGCAGCAACGGCATCTGTTGGGCGGACAGGTCCAAGGACCACACGGCGGACTGGGACCACAACAGCAGTTGTTGTAGTTCATCGCCGGCAAGGCGGGTCCAACAGGACCATAAGCTAGAGCATAGGACACGCTACCACAGGCACTTTGACACATCTCGATCAAGCGCAACACTGCAAATTATAAAAAAAAAATTAATTTCGATTTAAGTTTTTATTTTCGTCTAGTTAAACTCACCGGAATTTCAGATACTTGCGTAAGGAATTCGAAACGAAGAATTTTTTCGTTTCAAATAAAACAAATTATTTGAATGCTGAGATATTATCGGAGGTGGTTACGAATAAAGACTGAAATAAGTGACATATTTTTTAGAGCACTACGAAAGGATTTCAATTCAATGCCAACTTGATTTCAAGAAATATAGCAAAAACAGTTTCCACATCGATCGATGCACTGTGACTTGCCTTTTTCACACATCAATGATTTAACACCGACTGAGCGACAAATACTAAACACAAAATACAACAAGAACATCTACAAAAAAAAGGCAGAAAACTGTAACGGACCAAATAGCGCAACAGTTTCGCCTCATGGCAAAAATAAGAAATCATTGAAACATGTCCTGCAAAAAATAGAAAACGAAATAACAGCGAGGACAACAACAGCAACGATGAGGACGAGAACGAGAACGAGAACAAGATTGAGTAGACGAAAGCAAAGTTCCATAAAATGCCAGAGCTTGAGATGGCAAAGTGGATGGCAAAGGATTTCGTTTACCGTTACTTAGGACGCCACACAACTCTCGTCCAGAAACGCTCTGCACTATACAGGATTGCGCTCTAAACTCAACCGAAACTAGGACAGATGCGAAGTCAACCCGGAGAGACAGACGACGGCAGAGTCAGGAAAGTCTATTAGACTCAACGAAGCAACCTTAACGTCATTTCGTAGCCTGACTTCAGCTCAATGGGGGTTAATGTCTGTGTGTGTGTGTGTGTGTGTGTGTGTGTGTGGCGCATCACAGCAGATACGACAGGCAATATGTGAGAGACAGTGTGTGTGTGTGTGTGTGTGTGCTGTGATTCACAAAAGCTGACAAGCTCATCGATGCCTGAACATTAGCTAAACATAAATTACACAGATGACTGAACAACAATTGAGGCGTTTATTATAATGTGTGTTCACACTTGAAGCCTTCAAAAGCGCCCGCCATAGGTGCGAAGGGGAGACTACCAGATAGAGACAGCGACAGAGAGTGTGAGAGAGAGAGAGGGAAAGTAAGAGATTGGCGTCTGCAGCTTGGATTCCTTAACAAAGCACAAAATTTAAACTGAACATTTTTCAATACCAATACAAACAAATATGTGATTGGCAAATGGGAGGCAGAAGATAAGGCAGAGAAATAGACAGAGAGGCACAGAGAGTAGCAAAGTTGGAGAGGGAAGAATGGAAAAAGTTGCGCACGGGACTAAGAATTTTCCAAACTGAACATTTTTCAATATAAACAAACAACATGGAAGACAATATGCAATATGTTTGTTGTCGAAGTAGGCAAAAGAATTTAAAGCGTTAAAGATATTATATACAAAATGAATGTATACAATAGAAATACATTTTTTTATACTGCATATTTCAAAGTTAAGGCAGGTGGAAAAACAGAAATGGAAAATAGAAAATTTCACTTTAATGTAAACAAAACATCAAACTATAAAAAAGAATGAACGCAAAAATTTAGGAAATAATAAATATTACTAAGATAGTTATGCTTTGCATATATTTTATTTTGGTATTAAAATAACTCACAATGGGATTTTCAATGAAATTGAATTGCAATTAATTTACTCAACAATTTCTTTGCTTTCAACACCATTATTTTGCCATCTGAATAATTACACATATCCATTTAGGAACTAACCCTGACCCACTACAAAAGGCTTCTCTGCAAACACAACTATATTGATTTTGAAACAAATGCGAGAAACATTTATAGTTTAGTTTTTAGTTTACTTTAGAATTTTTGTTTGTTGCCAAATTCGCATCGATTTGTCTCAATCGTTTTTAGATTTTGATCAGAGCGGCATTGTTTTTGCACTGCTTTTGGTTCGAAATGAAGTTGGAAGTTTTGTGCGCATTAAAAACTATTTGAAAAGTTATTTGGGAATTGCAGACCCCAAAAAACTGAACCGAAACCGAATCAGGCTGCAATCGAAGGACCTTTCTCTTACTTCACTCAATGTAGTAGAAAAATGGCAGCCCACTTAAGATAATCTCATTGGTGGCATGCCAAAAAGTTTGTGGCAACCAAAAAAAAATATATATACATATTTATATGTATAAAAAAGAAACTCGCACACACACAATATAAAAATGTCACCGCAGCAAACAAATAAAAACAACAACAGAAGCGAGAAGGAGAACTCAAAAAAAGGTATACTTATACTTGCTTTTAAATCAAATAGTCGTAGCCAGGTTTTTGCTTTTGTTTTTTGTTTATTCTTGTCGATGTCCTTGCGCGCGGTGTCTGTGTGTGTGTGTGGTGTCCTTTGCAGCAGCAGCGGGCACTTCATTTTACTCCTCAGTCCAGTCCACCTTCCACTCTCTCACTCTCTTGAAATGGAGGAGGAGGAACATATTGAGCTGGGGCAACTTGAGTGTGCGCCAAGAGATAAGCGCAATTATATGGCTTCAAGTGGCACCCGGACAACAAACCGAGTCGAAGTTGGAGACGGAATCGTGGTCCGCCGTATAAATTAGGTAAAAAATCGTAACTTATGTGACGTGGCTTTCATTGAGACAAAATGCCGGACAACTTGGACTTGGTCTTGGGTCTTTAAGTGCACTCTTGTTGCTTGAGAGTAGCTCAAAGCACTTTAAATCTATATACACGTAGCTGTATCTATAAGGTAGTTATTGAATAGCTCGCATAGCAAACATAGCCCCCTTTATTCCCTTCTTCTGCTGGTCAAGAGAATGCCTCTGAACTTTTTGGCATGTCACATTTGTCCTCAAGTGCTCGTTATGGGCAATTTTTGGCAACTGCTTTGACTTTGGCTTTTGTTTTCTGACCACATGCTGTTCACGACTATCTCTTTGTATGTGTTGTTGTGGGTGTGTAACTTGTTGTGTGCCTGCTGCTGCTGCTGCTTGTGCTTCTTGAAGTGCTTTTTGAGGTTCATGTCAAGCCTTGTGGCATCCCAAGCAAATTATTGCCGAGATGTGAAACGTTGACAAGTGCCCATTGAAAATGAGACACTTCACAGTTTCTCTCTATCTCTCTCTCTCTCAGAATCTTACATAACAGCAAGTTGTCCCAAAAAACTAAAAGAATACATATATACACCCGAGCACTGGGCACGTGCCACTTTTATGAACCCAATTTTCGAGCATTTACTCACAGAAATTATTAAGAACTTTGTTGTTTGAGCTCACCAAATACTGCGTCAAGTAAGTTGTTTGAGACTTTACAAAATGTTGCTGGGCAAATAAATCTAAAGTTGCAAAACAGCACTTGTGAATACCATATATGAATATTTATGTGATTTGGCACAGGCCAACAAAGTATATTTCGCAATTTTGATAATAGAAATCAAAGTAAAATACACTTTTCACTTTTACGCAATTTTTTGTACCTTACTGAAATAAAAGATCTTTTATGGTCACTCTTAATGTCTTATTTTATAAGAAGAATTTCAATCAAGAATATAATTAAAAAGGGGGAATTAATAAATGAATACTAACCTCAATTAAATCAATAAATTAAATGGCTGAAAATGCCATTTATTAATTTTATAATAAAAATCAATGTGAAATACATTTTAAATTTCCATACATTTGTTGTTGGGGATTCAAATAATAATAGTCACACATTATGACTTCGTTTGAAAGAAGTATTCAAATCAAAAATACATTTAAAACATAAATTCATTAAATTCTACACTAGTGTATGATCAAAATAAATACTTACCTCAATTAAAAAAATACCTAAAAAGAAAAACTGAAGAAGTCTTTATTGGTTAATAGAAACCAACATAAAATATAATTCATATTTTACTACATTTGTTGTTAACTATTAAAATAACCTATCTCTTTGCCTTATAGAGTCTCGTAATAAATATTTAAGTTATTACTTAAATCGAAACTTCAACTAAGAAATGAGTTCACAAGATTGTAGTGAACAATGCAAACTAAATAGTTGCTTTAATAATGTAATTTGTCAACTTCGAAAATCGGAGCAATCAATCTATTCTTGTTTGACTATTGATTCAAATGATCTGCAAATTAGTTTTATAATCTCTTTCAATCTTCCTAATATTAATTTGTAAGGTATTATTTCTATTCAAACGATAACTAAGACTTAGAAATCAATTAACTAAATTATGCTCTAGAGTAGAATATACACTTAATATACACTTTAATTGAAAACTAAAAAAATGCTTAACTCGATATTGTTTTAGAGAAACCTATCAAAAGAATCCGCAAATACTTTATCTATCTATACTCATTGCCTTAACGTAAAAATGATTTGGGCTTATCGAAAGGACGCATAAGTAGAAGTTGTAGAGAAATTCCCATCCACAAGCCATACTTGAGCTAATGGAAGAGTTTAGAGCTCAGCAGGGTTACAATAGATCCCTTTAGTCACAGCATCGCCCACTTCACTCCACAGACACACACACACACACATACACACACTCTAAACTGTCGTTCAATTGAAGGCAACACACACACGCATGCAGACATCGACATCTTGGCATCGAGGCAATCCTTTTGCTGAGAAACTAAGTAAATCCTGGCCAGACATTAACTCAAGCGAATTATTGAGTTGGGTTTTTTTTTTCATGCTGAGAGTTGTGTGTGATTTAGCCGCTTGGATTTGGCATTTTGTTGGGAAAAAATTATGCGCGTTCAATGCGAGGCAAGTTCGTTTTCTACTTGTGGCATTCGCATTTTCCCTTCTATTTGAAGTACAAAAATATTATTCGTTTATTTGCAGAGCCTTCCCTTCCCTTTCCTTAGTTCTCCCTCCTCTTTGTTGTTGTCGTCTACTTGGCACCAGCGTCGTCTCCTTCTCCTTCTCCGTCTCTCCTCCCCCGCCACACTTTGACAACTCGAGCAGCTGCTCTCTGCTTGGTTAGAGAGTTCAGTTCACAGGGCTCGCTTCAGTATTTTTGGGTTTTTCCTGTGCGTGGGTGCGTATGAGTGATATTTTTTTTTTTTACATGTACATATTGTATATGTGTGTGTGAGTGTGTTTCTTCACTTCTTTTTTTGTGCGTTTTCCGTTTGCGCTTCGTAAATGCTGGCAAACATAAAACATCAAATGTAAATTGAAAGTCGTTCGTGTGTGAAACTGAATGTGTCATCAGTTGAAGCGTTTATCATTTTTTACAGCTTTCGACTTTAAGAAAAAAAAGCGTCTGCCTCTTCTGCTTCCCTTTATTTGTCTGGCGTATCAAGTTGCCTTTAAAAATTGGCATGATGGGCCGCCTTAGGTGTGCGTGGGCGTGGCTAAGTTGTTTGCTCGTCGACTTCTAGGCGAACATTGACTGTGCAATGTTTTGTGAAATCTTTTATTTCCGTCTGTCCGCAAAAAAAACCGACAGACACACAGACGGACGTCATATGTGGCATGTGGCATGTGGCAGACTACAAGCGACATAACATACAGCATCTTTCAGCTGTTTCAAGTTTGCTTTCATGTAAATATGAATCCAAAGTACTTGAGCGTAAACAACAGCGCGACATTCACAGATTGTCATATGGCTCATTGAAATGTTACGACTCCGCTGAGACTACAGAGTCTATATCCAAGTGCTATGTTATATTCATTGATTCAAAGGCGAGCAGCCTCAGACTGTCTAAGTAGACTACTCGGCTTTTCAATTCAGGCAACAAAAATATGGCATTATCCGTAGATGAATCAGATAGTTGGACGTAATTTAATCCAGACTAGCTATGTACAAAAAAAGTTGTAGACTTCGTTAGAACAAATTCAACAATATTTAAAAGTCGAGTGTGCTCAGCTTCCCGCTTCCCATTTTCAATTAAATCATATTCATAAAATATACCGAAAATATACCGCAAAATGCTAAAGTATGCCGCAAATATACCTCAAAATACTAAAATATGCCAATTGATGGTAGCTTTATTACTTGTTTCCTATAGATGCAGTTCACTTTTTATAAAACATATTCCGCAATGCACACATTTTTCCAAAGGAACAAAAGATTTTCGAAAATCCACAGTCGCTGCCATTTTAAGGGCGGTTGTGATGCTACTTTTCAAAAAGATATCTCCTTTTAATACAGACTGATTCAATATACCAAAAGTATACCACATGAATACTAAAATGTACCACAATTATACCGTAAAAATACTAACATGTACCAAAACCTATATTTGGTATGTCTATATTCTAAATATATTATAGAGTGTATGGCAGCATTCAGAAAACTATATTGTTTAAATACTAAAGTCGATTTTGAAGCATTAAATTATCATGATCATGTTTTAGAAAATTGATGGGATTGTATTAAAATTCCCCTAAATTAAAAGGCTTAAAGCTAAATGTTTAAAATGTAACTCCAAAAGCCTGCATATGACTTCTCTATTGTGTCAATGCAAAGCAAACTTATGTAAATGCCTCTATAATGTTTCTATATGGCTGTCATTTTTCTACACCAGTAAATGACACATTTGATATTACAAATATTATAATAGAATTTGCCAATATTTATTTAAAATGCAAATTGCTGCCGCAATAATTCATATTTCTAGTAAAGAGCTGCCAAAAATATGCAATAAACTAATTTGACCAAAGCGCCCAAAGCAAAAAAATAATAACAATGTCAAATAGGCAAAAGCGATTTTTGCCATTTTCCGAAATTACAAAATTGACCTTTGTCATGTGTGTGTGTGTGTATGTGTGTGCCTGGGAGAGTGTATTTGTTTTACAAATTATGTACAAATTAATTAAAAATTACGCAATTAACAAACACTTTGCCACTTGCCTTTTCAACCTACACTTTTCCACTTGCTTTTTTGTTGTTTCTTTCGCTTTGTTTTCTCAATATTTATTTGTTACAATACAGCTGTCAAACACAAATACAAATACAATTGCACAGATGCTACAATGCGTTGGAACTGTCAACTGCAGCAATTGCTGCAACAACAACAACAACAACTGCAACAGCTGTGGTTACCTTTAGTTAACAATTCGTGCAGCAATTGTTGTTGCTGCTGTTTTTGCTGCTGTTGTTGCTGCTGTTGTTGCTGCTGTTGTTGCTGCTGTTGTTGCTGCTGTTGTTGCTGCTGTTGTTGCTGCTGTTGTTGCTGCTGTTGTTGCTGCTATGGCACTAACTTCATGTCAATCCTTTGTGGCTTTGCCAGTCGTTTAATTTGAATTTAAAATGTTACTTCCACATTTTTGTTTAGCCCCCTCTCAGACTCTCTCTCTCTCTCTTTGCTTCCCTCGCACTCATTTTCCACTTATTTACAATTACCACATTTTATTATCCCCTCAACTCTTCTCTCGCTCCACATTTGCATTTTGCTATTTTATTTACGCTCCTGTTTATATTTGTCACACTTTTGTCTTTGTTCCTCTCTCCACCGCAAAACTTCTCTTCCTTCTTTCCTCTCTCTCTCTCTCTCTGTCTGTATCGCCATCCCTTTCACTGCCATTGTCGTACATTTTTAACTGCATTTTTGTGTATTTGTCAAGGCCCCGAACTGAACCTCTAACCACGTTAGTCCCTGTCCCTATCTCTCCCTTTCCCTCTCCTTGCTAGATTTTGATTGTATTTTTGTTGATTTTGTTGCAATTTTAATTACTTTAATGAAAGTTTTAATTGCAAAATAGCAAAAACACAGAAACAGAGACAAAGATAGTCGAAAGCGAAAGAGACAGAGAGCAGTGCAGAGCAGAGAACAGCTCGTAATGAGTTTCTGTGGTCTAAGTAAGGTTGGTAACCACGACAGGACAACAACAGAATACATCAGCCGCACACTATGCTCCTGTTGCAGCCCCCGCCCCCTGCTCGTAATCCTTCTGTTTTTATGCTAAAACTATACCTGAAAAGCTACTTTCGGGGCAGCGTCAATTAATTGCCGGTAAATCTGGCAAACTGCATAAGAAAAGCCCCGGAATAATTAACTCAAAATCTGTCACCACAAACAAAAAAAAAACACAAAAAGAAAAGATTGCAAGGTCTCAAGCAAAAGATGATCAATGTAAAAATGAGAAATCTAAATAGAAGGATGAGTAAATATCAGATAAATGCGAAAATATGGATAAAAATACTATAAGAAGTAAAATAGCAAAAACTTTGAAATATTAAAATTTAGGCATTGGCAGCCGTTATTTTTTTTTATATTTATATATAAAATTTACTCTTTTATAAATTAATTTACTCATATTATATTATTATAGTTGATATAACTATATATGATCAACTTAGAACAGAATATTGAGGGTTCATCCATCTACAATTCAACCTCGTATTTCAAATGATCCACATGGATCAGTAGCTAGCAGCAGTAAAGAAAGCAATTTGCAATTAGGATTCACAATTACTCGAGTCCACACTAAGAGAATGATTGTTCTATCAGCTGATCTTTACTATGATCGACTACTCTACTTTATGATCACCTGATATTCAAACTGCACATGACCCCAGAATTTGATCAATGACATTTGACACTTCTAATTTAATGCATCATTTGCTCCAAGCGAAACTTCACCAGGGATCTCATCAAGACTATAAAGATTTGATTGTTATATCATAGACTACAAAATATCTACCAGGGATCTTGTTGAGATTCCTGTAGTTATTGTTAGGCACTCGACATGCATGATTTTTACTTCGTACTTATTAATAATCGTCATATTTCTTTCTTTGCTGTGTGTTATTTACTTTTTACTATCTTTTTGTAATAAAATAATAGACTACGATATTATATATAGTACAAACTCTTAATCTATCTTTTACAATTTAAAATCAAATGCAAATCTTTGCTTTACATTGCTTAAAATAATTCAATGCACATTAAATTACAACCTCGATCAGTTTTCTCGTAAACTCTTAAAAGAAAGGATCACAGTAATCCCAGTTGTTCTATTCCAGTATTGCGAGGTTTACTCAACTATTTTCATTAAGATTTCATACGCAGTAAGCAACCAAATAAATGCAACCTACAAATTCAAAACAATTGAAAGCGATTAATATTTATTGATGATTTATTGATTTGCGGAAGCTCTCACAACAACAGCAAAAATAATGCAAATCTTTCTACACACAAAATGGTTGAACAAGCGTAGGAAACACCCGGGACACTTGTGTGTTGTGTGTGCACACACACATGTAATTGCTGTTGGCGGTTGTGTGGTGTCATCCCAATGGACACACGCTCCGCTCCGAACATAGAAACAACATCAAAAACACTTCAGTAGAGATGCACAAGTGCTGAGACCCGAACGCTTGACCCACAAACTCAGGCAAGCAAATCAGCACAAGGAGAAAGAAAAACACAACGAGCAAACAAAAAAATCAAATGGAAAAAGAAAACAAGAGTAGAAAAGGAAAACTCATGTCATACGCTGAGAGAGAAATCGTTTAAATAAAATATGCACACAATTGATGGACCACAAGGCGCTGGGAAATGAAATAAGTGAGCCGTAGCATCCAGCAGCAAACAAGAGCAGAGAACAACAGCAACACGCAGACAACTGGCAAGTCAATGAACTGCATCAGCAGCAGCAACAGCAGTAGATATAAAGATACAAAAAGTATCTTTGAGCTTCGTGCACAACTGCGACTTTGATGGCGTCGTGCATTCGATATGGCATGGCGAGTGCTTTTCCTCTTTTTTGTTATTTATACACACAAATAAAGAAAATACTTAAGGCTGTTAGTTGTTGCTGTTTGTTGTTTGTCAACTGTGTTTGCCTAGATTGCAGCGGAAGTGCACAGATACATTCGAACTGGTTTCTGTTGTCTGTTTTCGTTGCAAGCAAAACCCAAAAGAAGCGTCATGCAGGCGAGTTTAACATAGATTACGCATACGCAGTGTTGCACAGTGATGCAAAGAGTAAAGCTGTGTTAGCAATGCTCCCACAGCTGAGACAATTTGTCATGCTTTATGTAACTTATGATTTATTGCAATTCGCAAGCTCTGAGGTGCTTTTCATTAAGTTATATAACAGATGCATTCACTTAAAGATCAATTAATCAATTGGCTGGAGTTCTCAACTCTTTTCTTTCTTGTTATCTTTAAGTTTTCCTTTCTGTTTTGTTTCCAACATTCAGCTTTCAACATTCAGCCACCAATTCAACGCTTGATGTAATGTAGCTTGTGTTAACTTATTCAACTTCTCATGCCACAATCTTTATCTGAAGTTTACCTTAGTATTTGTTTATATGATTCTCAGTCGAGCTTATTTTACTTACTTTTAACACTTTACTTGAATGCTTCTTTTAAGTTTCACTTATCCCTTCATATTACTCTTGCTCTCTCGCTCTCTCTCTCTTTTTCTGTATTCTACTCTCTTTCGCCACTCCTTTTGTTGTTCCTTTAGTTCATCTAGGAGGCTCGTTAAATGCATGCGCCGTTGGCTTTGGTCATAATTTGGTTGGTTTTTATTGTTTCGTATTCGTTACAAAAGTGAAGTGCTTAGTTCTAACAGAGTCGATATATTATATATAACGCTGAGCTTGGGCAGTCTAAGTTGTAGCGTGATCGCTATCCCGCGTAGTCAGCATTGTGACATTGTGTGCTAAATGCAAGTCAGCAGAAACACAGGATGTTCTGCAGCTTGCATTCTTTGGCAACACGAGTGCCCTACTGAGGCAGGTGGCTTGCTAGGCGGGGCGAGGCAGAGGCGCTAGTGGTAACTCCTCCCTCCCTGGAATAAAGTGACGGCCAGAACGAAGGCACGAAATGTTGTTGTGACTCGCCTAGAGTGAAAAGTATGGTCCTTTTTTATTAGCAAACTTATGATGATAAAAAAACACACTAGCTATTCCTAGCCATGTATACAAGGAGATGAGGTGACTCGTTGTTGCTTTCTTGACTTCGAAAATTTCTTGTGTGGTGTTGAAACCTTGCAGCTTTAGGTGGTGTAGATTAAGTACTCTTGAGCTATTCTTTACCAGTATTGAGCTTGGGTTGGATAAGGTAGAATATTAACTTCGTCGTCGTCGTAAGTGATTTTATTTATATCTATGGTACAGTTTTTGTAGCTAATTATCGCTGTGCCGTTGGAGCTAATGTTGACGTTCACGGCGCTCTCGCTTACGGATTCTTGAATGTCACAGGTAGCAGGCCATCCCTCTAGAATTTTCCTGATGCAGTCTCCATTGCCCGATCGACCAAACTCCGTATTATTACAAAAATACAAATTATGAATTTTCGGACATTTAGATTCTAAGTAGTTTAATTTAAATTTCTGGTTGAAAAATAAAAACTTAGGAAGTATTTCAAATGATATATTATTTAAAGATAAAGGAACCATGTGAGCTAGAGTATAAACTCATTTTCGAATATTGGTACTTTAATTTTAAAAATGATTTAATTATCTTCATTAGTTGTTTCTAAGTTAATGAGTTCCTCATTTTCTATGTTAATGTTTTGGTCCGAAAGAATGTTTTTAATTAATTGAATATCAAATGGGCTCAAAATGAATTTAGTAATGATCTGTAATTTGGCTAAGAGGACACTTTCAGCAATATTATTTAGGTGATTACTTAAATTCGGTTAAAGTAATGTAACATGGTATTTCTCTATATTCTTGCGTTAGCTTAGCATACACGTCAGAGAACTGCAAAAATCACTATTTTCTTGATTTTAATCACTTCTTGATTTTAAGCACCCGATTGGATTTAAAATCTACAACGAAAATGTGAGCGCATGCAAGTTTGATCGGCTGATCCGAACAGTGTGATTATTCGGCTATGAATTTTTTTCATTCACCCGAAGCCGTTCTCTGATACACGTTATCCTTAAAGTTGTTTACAAAGGTGTTGAGAGTGTTTTGTTCATTATTTATGTGTTCAGTAATATTCTTAAAGCTATCGATAACATTGCAGGGTAATGAAAGGATTTGTAATAAGCCAAGGGACTCAAATGGTTTATTTCCTCCAGAATCCTCATAATCCATTGCCTCTGCCCAAAATTTGACCGTATCATGAATATTTTCCAATTTAATCAAATCAATCTGATTATCGATCAATTTTATCAATTTGGGATTTTAGTTTTATTCGATATATTAAAAGACTCAATTTTAATAAACACATTTAATAACACTTTTTTTTTTTGCTCGCAACATATTATATAATCAACTGAAAGTGCAGTTTGTAACACCTCAAAATTATCCGGCAATCTAAAATAAAAAGGAAAAAAATAATAAACATATATTAAATCAATTGCAGTTTATTCATACCTGTTACGAAGTTGCATTATTGTTAAAAATAATTAATTAATTGTGAAGTTCCGAAGTCGACGCGCAGGTCTTCCATAAAGTGCACAGCTGGGGGTCCCAGCTAATGATCCATCGTCCATGTCGGAGAGAGATTGTAAGCGCCTCCAAAGCCTACAGACAGATATAGGAGATCACTCCGCTCATTATCGAATGACAAGCCTAAAAGTCGCAATACAAGTAGAAACTTCCGAGAGGCTAAAGGCTCCTAAAAAACCGAACACACATTGTATAAAAATAAAAAAAATAAAAATATCCTTGCGCTCCCTGCCGGCTGACGTTTCCTTATACAAAGAATTCTAGAACCACTTGAGAATTACAACAGGCAAATGAGCAAAATTTTATGTTTACGTGTTCAATTTATGTAAACAAACCTGCAATTATGCCATACAAATTTTGTAATTGGAGAACGAAATATTGCATACTTTTAAGCTGATCATACTTTTTAACTTTTCAGGCACAAAAGAAAACAAGCGTAAAGCAAAGCCAGCAAAAATAATTACGCGTATGCATACAGCGTAATAAGAACCCAAAAAGAAAGCCACACTTATTTTAGGCCACGTTTCAATACGCTTACAAATTAACTTTGCATTAAACGGGATTAAATACGATAATACAACAAAATTGCAAATTGATCATTTTGCAACATAAAAAATTTTTAGTTTATTTTTCAAAATTATTTTATAGCAGACTTTATAGGAAAGCAGGTGGACCCTGATTGCAGTGAGGGACTGTGAAATGTATACGCAAAATTGCATTTTTGGCAACAAGCTTTTAATTGCACTTTGTATGTGCTCATTACCTTAAATTGCGAATGAAATGGCCATATAGCTGCCGTCTCACTCTCTCTCTCTCTCTCTCTCTCTTTCTCTTTTGCATTGGCAGCATTTTTAATGCGAAACTTGGCAGCATTTTTTGCAACATTTTGCGGGCCAGCAAAAAAACAACAGAAATTAAAAGAAAGAAAAACGAATTTAAATGCATAAAAAGCCAAAGAGAAACAATAACAAATACAAATTTAAGAAGCGGAACGAGTAGAGAAAGGGACAGAAATAGTGAAGAGGGTGAGAGGGAAGAGGAGTTGACATGTGTGTGTGTCACGTTTTGTTGTAACAGAGCGCTAAAAGTAGCAAAGCGAATGGAAAATTGGAATTGGGGAATGAAAATGATATTGCCAAAAGCGTTCCGAAAAACTTTTAACGACAAAAACAAGTTGCAAGAGTGTGTAACACATGTGAGAGAGTGTGTGTATGTTTGTGTGGATTTTATTTAAATGTGTAAGGACTGGCAAAATAATTAAAGTGTGAATTGAAGTTTTTTGGCGCAACGCGAAAGACAATTAGGAAATGGTCCGAAGACAGCAGAAGCGAAGCAAGTGGGGAAAGCGGGGGAATGGCAAATGAAGACAGACAAAATGGCCCACTTCCGCTTCCCGCTTATGTGGATGTCAGTCAGATATGCGTAATTTCAATTAAATGCCAGCCAAAGGGATACCCATTTAATGCCGTTCTCCCAGCTTTTGTTGTACTCGCTCGGTTCCTTTTCCTTTTCGTTTTCCGTTTTGTTTTATTCCGACTGCTGTTATCTTTTTTGTCTACTTTGTTGGCTGTTAATACTATTATTTTTTTCATTTGCTGCAACACACGCGGATTAGTGTTGAAATGGAATCGAATTGAAATTGAAGGCGTTGGCGAAGGGGAGAGAGTTGCAATGTATTCCAATGAGCAAAGGAGAGTGAAGGAGAGGTAAGGGAGAAGAAGTAGAGACATGTGTGTGCATTTGCCTTTGGAGTGATTTTTAATTAAAGTGCTGCGTTAATTGCATTAATCGCAGTGTTTGCACGGACGTTAGTTCCCCTCCAAAACAAATATAGAGCGAGTGAAGTGAGCGTGGAAGCGAAGCTGACCATTAAGTGTATTTTGAATAAGTAAAATACAAAAAAACAAAATCACTTAGCAATCGAAATACGTCGAACAACAACAATTATTATTTAATTTGTTTATTTACAAATAGTGAAATAAATACGAAATAAAAACAAGTAAGAATTCTACAGTCGAATGTGCTGGATAATTAGTGATCAATAAAACCAAAGCATTGCTATACTATTCTAAATATACATTAAATTAATATATCTAACAAATACTAAAATATACCGAACTATAATTTACATGTATTCCGAGTGTGCTCGACTGGTATATATGTTACTCGCTAATCAAAGCAAAATATTGCTATATTGTTCTAAAAAATACACCAAATTAATATACCGAAAACATACTGAAAATATACTCATATACTACAACATTAAAAATATACCAGAGGGCAGCCGGTTTTGCCCTTAAAATTGTTTCTTAATTAACTTGTACAATTTTTCACAGATCGCAACGAAATGTTTAGGAATAATAATTACTGTAGTTATTATTGTATGCAGTACCAATACGACTCTGACGTCAAAATTCCTTTTCGATTTTTTTTCAATTTTCAAAGACGAAAGTAAATGTAAATCCAACTTGATCTGCATGCAACAATAACAAGTGATTTCATAGAAACTTAAAGCTCTATCCCTTACAGTCTCTAAGATCCAGTGTTTTATACAATCAGAGATACATTGCCATATCGTCTCAGCCTTTCATGCTAATCAATAAATGCCTCCTTTTGTCTGTTTTATACGTTTTCTCTAATGCGATATAAAAATATACAGTTATGTAGTTACTAACCTGATTTAACAGTTTTATTTACACCCCCTTCAAGTTTTATCCGCAAATAAAGAGAATGAAAAATTTTATAGCATACTTTGCAGCGCATCAAATTCATGTCGAACTTTTACTTGATTTTTTATTAAAGTTACCATTTTATATTTATTGTAATTACAGCTGAGACGCAGACTTAACAAAAAAAACAAAAGCCAGACATCGTCCAGCGGCAAAAGTGGTCTAAATACAATTGACATTTATTGGGCAATATATATTTATAAGGCGACCGCCCAAAGGAAGTGGCTGCAGCACATAGACAACGAGCACAATCAGACAAAACGAAGCAGACGAAACAACTAAAAGATATTAAAACAGTCAAAAAAAATAAAAGAAAAAAACACATAAAAAATAGGTTTATATATACATAAAGTCTTCATGTCGTTATTCCCGCATAAGAGCTGGCATCAAAGCGAGTCTGAAGCAGTTACTCGCATGCAAATCTTCAACACAACTCGAGCGCAGAGGGAGAAGAAGGAGAGGAACACAATGTCGTCTCTTGGACAGCAACGGGGGCGTGGCAGCAGTAGAAATATCTGTTGGCTGGCCATGCTGTTGCTGCTCATGCTAGTGCCGGGTAAGTGAATTCCTAACGTAACTCACAATACAAATCCAATCAGAGTACGCAAAAAAAAACATGACTAAACGAATAACGAAAAAAATACAAAATTGTAAGCATTCTAAAATCGTAGCTAATTCTGGCAAAGATTTGTCCAAAGTCCGGAGAATTTAATGATGCGAGCACAGCGAGCAAAAACTTTGACGAAATATTTACAAAAGTTGTAAAGCCCAAAAACAAATGACACAAAACTGACAGCCCGAAGAGCCGGCGATAATTAATTTTTAAGCTGCACAAAATGAAGCGCGGACAACTGACAGCACAACATGCAGACCGCGGAGAGGAATCAAGGGGGAAGTGAAAGGAAGGAAATGAAGGAGGAAGGGCAGGCGGTTCGGGGCATGTTAACAGTCCCAAGTGGGCGGGGGGGTCGAGGATGGGGCGGGTAAAATCAATCGTTCGTAAAATAAACAAATCTTATTTTTCCGCAAACATTATTTCTCATCAGTAGCACTGGAAGCACACTCAGTACAACAAAAGCAACAGCAATAAAAACACTATCACACAACAACAAGAACCAAACACTGCGATGACAACAAAATTTTTCATAAATGCGCGCATTCATCTGCATAAAACGATGAGGGAGGCGCCACAAGCGTTCGTTGGGGAGAGGGGGGATAAATTGATGCCACGGGCTTGCATTGAAATCATTTCAGCGAGGGTGGTTTAGAATCATTTTAATTGCAACTAATTGTCAAAAAGTTAATCAGTGTTGATTTCAGTATTTAGTATGAAAGACTCTACTAATTTGTTTGTAAACAATCGCAACTGATAGAAAGAATTATACTAATTAAATTAGAGGATGAAATCCAGAAAATATAAAAAGGCAATATTATATGTTCATAAGCATTATATAATTATTTAATTCATTTGAAACGTGAGAAATATTTATATTAAAAATGTTAATCTATATTAAATTAATCTATTAGTTGTGAACCAGTTTCATTCAAATTTTTATACATATTTTATTCTATGCATTATTAAAATGTATATTCAAGTAGTAATGAAGACAACGAAACATTAATTTGGTTATGAGTGAAAGTAACTTTCAAATTATTTTATGGCTTTATTATCTGTAATATTTTAGTAAAACTTTCTTTATTGGAAAAAACGTTGAATAAAACGAATAAATACATATTTACACTACAATACAGTAAAAAGCTTAACAACGTTTAAAGCTGTTTTTGTGTTTTACATTGCACTTGCTACAATCAGCACAACTATTCTAGCAACCCTCGCCATAATAACCAAAACAGCAGCTCATTGCTTTTCTTATAGCACTCGAATAACCAAAATGATGATGTTGCAAAAGAAACTATGATACTTAATATCCATCCACTGCCATTGCCATTTGCTTGGCCAAGTATTTTATTTTATTTTGTTGCTGCTGTTCTTGTTGTTCTTGTTGTTGTTTTTGTTGTGCTTGACTTTGTTGCTGTAGATATTTTGTTTCTGGTGAACCGCTATGGAAAATGCCAAAAGGCACGCGGAAAAATAAAGACAGAGCGAGCAGAGGGTGCGAGAAGTGTAAACAGCAACAAAAGCAAAAGCTGAAGCAGCAGCAACAGCAGCTGAAGCAAGCGATGAAAGCAATTGCTGCCTAGAGAATATTTCATAATTTTTTGCGTGATAAAGTCGCATTTGTTGGGATTAAATGAGATTTTCTTGCAATTACCCAAAACTCGCGCAATTGGAGGGGTAACTTTTTTCCTCCATTTTCATTTAGCTCGTTCCACTTCTTCAACATATAGATACAAGTGTATTGATCTCAACTCACAGATAGATTTGGGCTTTGGCAGCTGGCAATCGATAGTTTCTAATTCAGGCTAAACACAAACAAGAATGAGCCCCAATTCAGTCAGTTCAAACAAAGGGTTACGAGTTCAACAATTTCGGCTTCTTTTGTCAGTTTTTATCGCAGTGCCTCACTGAACTGCTTTCAACGGGCAACATGCAACAAGCAGCAGCAACAGCAGCAGCAGCAGTCAGCAGTAGGCAAAAACAATGCTTAAAATTGGCTCCAGCTCGCACATTGCACATACGCACTGTAGTGCAGAGCTTTGTTTAGCCAGCACCTAAGACTATGCCTCAGTCAGCTTTCCCCTTTGGAATCTTTCCTACTGCTCAGCACTTACACGTCACCAACTCTGCCTCACTTTGCATATCACACGAACTTGCACTTTGCAGCTGCACTTTTTTCGTGTCCTTCTCTCTGGCAATTCCCCTGCAGGAAGAGCGACAGAGAGAGAGAGAGAGAGGAAGTTGGCTCTGCCTCTCTTGTCTAGCTAGACATTTGCCGTTTACTGTTTTGACATTCCAACTTGGCGTAGCTGACGAGCACTTGCACTTTTGCCCCCAACCCCCACATCACCCCACCTCTGGTGTCCTGACAAGCCATTCTCCATTGTCGGCATGTGTGTGCGGCTGATGTCAGAGCCTTGTCTCGTTACCCAGCCCCAAATGGAGCTACCAACATTTCAATGAGCGCATCTCTTGAAAGCCCAAAGCACCTACATGCGAGTCGAGGTAGTCAGCTTGAACTGCATTGCGAATGGGTTTAACAGGGCAGAAGCTAAGACAAATGGAAACGAGGCAATCTTTCCACATACTACATCCATATAACTTGGGCTTCTTATGAAGCACTTGGTGTTTGGGATTTCTCATCGCGCTACTAACTATTTTAAATATTTAATGCAATACTTACTTTCCCATTGTTTCCATTTAATATTAAATGCTTATTTGATAAGATGATGCAAATAAAATAAATGTTAAAAAAAATATTTATGATTTCTAGAAGATGCTTTAAATATTATTTGCAATACTTACTTTTCCTTTTTGTCTTTTTAATATGATGTACTGAACAGAAATACGTTTTCACTTATCAATTACTTATGCATAATGTATAATTCAATCACGCATAAGTTATGAAGTATTGGTATTAAGGAAATTTGAAGTCTCTTCTAACAAATCCTGCTGAAATATAAACTTTATCTACCTATTCAATCTATAGATTATTTAAAAATTGAATGAGGAGAAATATGTGTGATTTATGAAAATGTTTTAAAAAATTTGTTTTTTTCCTAATTCCTAATTCAATTAATCATTTCAGCAAACTAACGAAAATGTGGTTTAATGCACTGTTTAATTACCAAAATTTAATTTACTTTTATTATGGTAATTTTAAATAGGTGCTAATTTATGAAACCATTTAAATATATATATAGTAAATACAAAAATTTGACAAATATAAATTCATCAATTATGAAATAAACAATGCTTAAAACCATTTCCACTTTGTTTAGTCACTACCCATTTAATTATCGAAAAAGTCGAAATTATTATATTTCTGTGAACTTTTCCATAATCCTTTAATTTGAATGTATCAGTTTTAAGAAGCCTAACGATGACAGTTCGCATTAAGCTGAGCTCCACTTAAAATACTATTTGAATGGGAATCAAGGTAAAAAATGCTTGTGAAATTCGCATTAAATTTGCACAGAAAAAAAAGTTAAATTTGAAAATACGAAATGAAAAGAAGTTTTATGTGGTGTGGGCTTATGAAATATATTATAATGAAAGAGTAAAAACAAGTGAAAAACTGGCTTAAAATCATCTCAAATCCCACAGTCACTCCCATTTATTGTTGTCTATTTTTTTTCGTTTGTTCTCTCGATGTTGTTGGTTTTAATGACAACAACAACAAACAGCAACAAGATGGTCAACGTACTCGCTGCACTTGTTATTTTTGTTGTTGTTATTGTTTGGCATGTTCTTGTTTTATTTCTTGTTTTTTGAGTTTTTTTTTTGTAGTTTGGTTATGAAATATGAGTCAAGTTTTCAATGCATGCCGGATGCATTCATTACCGTTGACGACGACTGAGTGCGTTGTATGCCTGAGAGAGATAGCCAGAGAGCGAGAGAAAGAGAGAGAGATGCACAGTTGAGAGCATGCAACGAACTCCCTTCACACACACACACACACACACATGTTTGCCATTATGCAACTGTGTGTGTCTCTGTCTGCTCTCCAACTCAGTTTTTGGGTATTATTTCTTGCGTTTTTTTACATTTATGACAAATGCACTACACACACAAACACATACACACTCACACCCACACACCTACATACATGTAAACTTTATGATCTCATGCATATGTATTCGTTTATAAAAAGCCAGCACTCAGATACAAACACACATACATGAATATACATACATAAACATTACAACTGGGCAGAAAACTTCATTGCATGCCACCAAATGGCTTTATAAGTCCACAACTCAAAGCGATATGAATAAAATGCTGTTAAAACTTGTTAAACAAAAGATCCAGCTGCCTAATTCAAATTGCACAACTTTTGCACTACTATCACTTAAAGTGCACTCTCTACTTTTAACAACTACTTAAAAAGAAGTAAATGTAATTCAGTTATAAACAAAACTTGCCCAAAATACTCGAGAACAGTTTCCACAAATTTAGCAATAATTCAAAAATGTATTTTTCTTTCCCCAACCATTGATTAGGTAGCAATAAAATACTCTTCCCTCACTTTGCCGAAGGGAAAACTTTTGGTAGACCATAATTTCTTAATCTACATCAAATGTTGACAGTTTTATTAAAAAAAGCAAAAAAAGAAAATGAACAGAACAGCGAAACTTCTCAACTGACATGCCAAATGTGAACAAATGAACAGGAAACGGAAGTTGTATGACAAAAGCTAGAAAATGAAGAAAGCGAAAAACAAATTTGAAAAAGAAACCAGCAGTGAGAAAAGCTGTGAAAGTATTGCTAATGAGCGTCTAAAAGGATACGCTGTAAGTTTCATTGTAGATCTAGTATAAAAGAATTTATAATAATAAATATTTATTTTTAGAAGTAACAGATAATAGTAATAATAATAATAATAATAATAATAATAATAATAATAATAATAATAATAATAATAATAATAATAATAATAATAATAATAATAATAATAATAATAATAATAATAATAATAATAATAATAATAATAATAATAATAATAATAATAATAATAATAATAATAATAATAATAATAATAATAATAATTCAACTTAACCTTGAAGAGCTTAAAATATAATTTGAATTAGAGAATTTCTAAATAGTAGCAGAAAATTTCCAAAAGTCTTTCAAATTGAACTAATTGTAGCCAAGGAATCGATAACAGTTTTTTCATGATACACTTTTCATTTAATTTAGTATTAACAGAGCTAATAAATATCAACTTTTATTAAAATATGGGCACATTTTTCACTTTAGGCTTCTAGGAAGTCTTTATGATAGTTATTGATTATTTTTATTAAGAATTTTCAGCTTTGAGATACTAAGGCATCAACCCGCTTCATTTGCTTTACAGGGTATAAAAATACTACCCGAAAAATGTGTAAATTTGTTCGCGTTTGCTCAGTTCAGTTCAGTTGAGGGCAAGTGCCAAATGTCACTTGGGTTTCTGTATGTCGGCAAGAACCCGACAAAATACCCCCAACAACAAGAAAAACAACAAGAGCAACTACAAAAAAAAAAGCAAAAAAAGTTGAAGGAACTGAAGACGAAAAGAAAATATTCCTGGAATATGTTTCAAGTTGCCAGCGGTCGCTGTTTGTATTGATGTTTGTTGAAGTAGAAATGAGAAAAGTTTTTCGGCCAGCGAAAGAGCAAAAGCTGTATTTCTTGGGGTCAGCAGGACGACTCACAACAACAAGAGCGGGGAAGCAGCAAGGTTTCAGAGTGATGGCGCTTATTTTATATATTAGTGTCGAGGAGGGAGCGCAAAATTTAGTTTAGTAATCAAGGCAAGCGTTTCTGCCGGGGCAAAACGGCGAGACGACGAGAGAAGGCTGTGCGACCAAAAATTCGTCGAATTTGTTTGTTTTCCGTGCGCACGCATAAAACACATCATAAGAGGGAGGGGGGATGAGGGGAGGCAAACGATGGCAGTGAGAAAACGAAACTAATGTAATGGAAATTTGAAATTATTGAAAATAAATGAAAACAAATAAATATTCTCTGAGCATTTTTTTACGGTACAGCAAAGCCTGCTCACATTCACATCCACTTCCACTTCCACATCCACATCCGCATTGAGGGTGATGAAGCGAAGCGTTGGCATTTACCACTTAAGGGGGATTGTGTTTTCTTTTTCGTATACTTAAGTAACGCCAAGAAAGAATGCTATTTTTAGTTGCAAATTATGGTCGAATAAGTATTGGAGACAAAATAAAGTTTTGCTTAAGTTGTAGCAAATCTTTTACTGTGTAAAAGTTAAAATGAAATCAACAAAAGTTCTATTGATTTAGTATTTTTATATACTAAAATTCATACTTTTATTATACTATTACCTATAAATATAACTTATGGGATTAATATCACAACTAACAAGTTTCTGTAAAAATATAATCTAATAACTCAGTATTTTTTAATACTAAAATATTCATTTAACAATTATACAAATAACTTTTACAATTAATATCATAACTAAAGAAAATAGCACTTGTTTTAGCAAATGTTTTACTGCTTAAAAGTTTTCGTAAAACTGTCATCAACGAAAACTCTAGTGATGCAGTACTTTTAAATACTAAATTACTAATTTAACATCAACTATACATATATCTTATAAAATTAGTACCACAACAAATGACTATAGCATTCACACTTTCAAATTTTAATAATTCACAAATATCTCTTCTGTTGGAAGTGTATACACACTTCGACGTGTTAGCTGCTGTTCTTATGCTAGCATGTTTATATGGATAACGCGGTCTCAGTCTCGCTTAATGGCGTGTAAGTGTACAAATTGCCTAGATTAGTGCCTAAATTAAAAGTGAAATTGAAATAAATTAAATATTTGAACACCCTCAGCTCTCCAGAGGCAATCTGAGACGCTGCTTAGGCTATTTACAGGCTTTGCCTGTGTTTTCATTACGTTTTTGTATTTTTTGAAAATTTATATGCATTGTTTTTTAGGGTGTTGTTTCTTGCCTTAGCAGTCTTAGCAGCAACAGAAGCACAGGAAGTGGCAGACAAGTGTTTATTATTGGCATGGAAAATCAATTAGCTCCAAGTGCAAGTGGTGAGGGTATTTAAGTAGCTAATTAAATGCTCAAACATTTTTCAGCATACCCCTAAGAAATATGCACATCATTTGCAATATATTTATATTGCGAGGGAGTTTTTCATTGGCAATTATGTGAAATTCTTTTGTGTTATCAAATAGATTTATTTTTAATTACATCGTGGAATTATTTGAGGAACTATAAATTTGCTCAATTTAGAATTATGCTGCTTTCTCTTTATTTATTGCCTCAAAGGCAGTAAAATAATAGCTTGCATAACTTTTATGTTAATCAACTGATTCTGTTTAAATTTGCATTTTCAGAGCAGCTTATAACATGCAAAATGTTTTCTAGTTACACTTGCTCTAATTTTGAAATTCTCTTTGAAACCTTATAACTCTCAATATGCTTGAGCTTGCATTAACCAATTTCACATCAGATTAAATATCCCACTCAAGTTTCAACGTGCAATATCTGAAAGTTCAACGCGATTCTGACCAGAAACCACAACTCCAAGCACATTGGATATGGTAACACACCTGTCCTTGCAGTCTTTGCTGTCCTTGCTGCCTGTCAGAGCAGTCCTTCGCTCTATCCTGCTGTCTTTGCTGCTGTCGCCGCCATTGGCGTCTGGGATAAATGTTTATGTTATGACATCTTTAAATTTTAAGGTGCATTAGTGTAAAGTGCTTTTTTCGCCAAAAGATGTAAAAGGATGACGCTGAAAAATGTGCAAGATGAGTGCAAAAATGCTCTTAACACTTTCATTTTTTGGTCTGCTCTGTGGTGTCTATGGCTGAGTGTGTGTGTATGTATGTGTGTGTACATGGATTAACAACCAACATTAAAAGAGAAATTTCACAAAAAGAAAGCATTAAGTTATAGCTCAAAAGGAATTACACAAGTGATAGTTCATTGGCGAATGCACAGTCTGAAAAATCTATTAAAACTAGTGCATACAAAAAGTTTAACAAATATTTTAAATAGTTGAAAATAAAGAATAAGTTGGAACACCGAAAATAAGTATTTAATTTTCGTAATTTCCTAAGAATAAAAATAAATTCGAATACCAACAAAAGAAATACATAAAGTTAAAATTACAAAAAAAAGGAAAAATAAATCGGAATTAATAAAATATATATATATATATAAATAAATATATACATATAAAAGTATTTTATATATATTTGTATTTACAACTAATTTCTTATTTCCATAAATCAGTGAAAATTCTGAAAAGATTGGACATCGATTTATTCTTAATTCTATAAATTCATATTCAATGAAAATCATTTGATCTACGAAATATGTGCATATTTAAATTATAAATTATTATAAAAAAAAGTAATGCATTTATGCAAGAACTTGAAGCTTTATTTATTCTTTGTTCTATAAATTCATACTTAATAATGAGACTTTTATAATATAATAATATTTAAATATACAATGTAAGCATTATTAATCATCAGATTACATTTTTCTATTTAGGTTTTAGTTTTTTGCGAGATATAACAACACTTTTGACAAATTTGTCGCCTGCGTCTGGCACTCCTAGTAGCTGCATCAGGTGCCTGGCTTTCTTGAGGTCCTTTTGTAAACTGATGTGTAGTTGCATGTGTGCGCTTATACGAAATTTAACACAACATCCTCGTCGCTTTATCTTTCGAATGCTGCCTTTCGCACTTCCCGCTTCCCGTCTCTGCTCTCCGCTTCCCACTTGCCACACACATATTGCATTAACGCACGTTTGCTTTCGCTCTCCCGCGGGCGCAGTTCCGCCGCAAAATGCAATTTATACATTTCCGTTAAGCAACTGTTAGTTATATACATTTTTCACACTCGCAATTTTGCAAGCGTCTTTTGTTTTGGCAAACAGGTTTTTGCTTTTAGTGGCATGCAACAACAATTGACACATTCAGAAGCTAATTAAAATGTTGCAACATGCCGGAAATACCAAAAAAGCCAAAGAAAAACATAATGAGACCGACAGAGACAGAGAGCGAGAGGTGTGGAACAACAAATCACGTTGTTAATTTATGGGCCGCGACTTTTGGCACGCGCCGAAAGAAAAATATTTAATTTTCCAAATCAATAAACACGCTGATTGCATTTAGGGGCGACAATTGGCAGATGCCACGCAAGGCAATAAATCTGCTAAGAAAATGCGAACACAGACAGACGGACATGCTTCTAAGATACCCTAAAATAAGTGACAAAAATGTTCTTGAAAAAAGTACAAATACATTTACAATTAAATTCACGAGAAATATGGCAGATATTTAAAAAAATTAATGTAGTTGAGCATTTAAAATTATACATGAATTTCATATTTGATATAATAATTCGTTTAAAATAAAAATCATATTTTTTGTAATTGAAGAAATTTAAAAAATTAAATTAAAGTAGTTTCAGGTTTTAACTTTGGAAATTAATATTTCTATTTCAGTTGCATATTTTAATTAAAATGTATTAACAATTTTTTATTGGTAATAGTTAAAACCAACTTTGTTTAATATTATATTTTTTATTTAATTTTAACCAAATGACTTGATTTACATCAGCATTAACGTGTTAATAGTTCACAGCAATTTTAAAACTTTCTATAATAGCCAAAGCTAATACTGATTTTATTTGTTAAGTATGGAAGCGATAAGGTCAAATTATTATATAATTCATCAATTAGTTGTGACCATCCTTTTTGTGTTTAATTTATCATCACGTTTATATTTGTTCTTTTTGTAAAATGTGGTAAATAAATTAGTATTTCAATAACCAGAATTTTGTTTATTTGACCATTTTTTAGAGATAATCTCTATAGTCTGATCTTACAGGGTATCACAGAATATTGTTGTTATTGGCATATATTTTTCTTTTTCCCAAGTGCTTCGTTCATTACATTTTTGAGTTCCATTCGCATTCAAGCTAAAATGCTAGTTATTGACCGCAGCAGCAACGACAACAACAATAAAAAGGGAGTTGCGACAACAACAAGAACAAGAAGAAAAACATGAGCGTCGAAGAAAAGTCAACTGTCAATGTCAACTCGCATGACCATGAAGCAAGCGAAAAATAATTGAATTCCCCAAACGCCAAAGTGGAATTTTAATTTGCACCCACTCCACAACACAGCCTCTCGCCGTCCCCCCCCCTCCTCCTCGCTTCCTCTCTGCCCTGTCCAACATCCAATTGAAAGCCTCCACAGATAGAGAGCGAGCAACCCTCGCTGTGCTGATTGCTGATCAGTATGCAAAATGTGTGCGTGCCAAAATCAGCGTAAACTTTCCTATAAACCGGGCAAGAAAGGAAATGGAAGCGTGAGCGAAGGCAGCAGAATATGAGTATCGACAATGTTGAGAAAGGGGACATAGAGGGGGAATAAATTCTCACACGTACTTTGCGCACACTACGAATTGATGTCTTTGAAAATTAGCAGACTGTTTGGAAAAATGGCAAAAGCAAAGAATTTTCATTCGAATGCCAGTTTTTTCTTTTCAGCAGTTGGTGACACCTTCTTGTCTCCCCTTCACTCTCTCCCCTCCCTCCAATACTCGCCATCTCTTTGTGCCGTAGCAAGAAACAATTTGCCAATCGACGCCTGAAAGTATGCAATGCAATTTGCAAGCACACAATCGAATGGGTTGCAATGGCAATGGATTTTAATGCCGCATTCACAAATGAACAAATGAATAAATGAAAATCACAAACAATTTGACAATGCCAAACGCACAAACTGCTAAACACCTGCAGCTATTTTTGGATCCCAAAAGTATTTTTCAATAAACGCAAACAACATTACTTTGCCCGATGTGCAAATATGCTTTTGTTTGCTTTGATTTTATGGCAAACGTGTTGAAATTTTGCAGACAAACTAGTGAAACACATAAGCCAAAATGCAATTGAAGTAATTACTTCTATCGCCTTTCAAGTTCAACTGATCTCAAACAGCAAGCTCATTTAATTAACTTTATTTGTTGCACCTTCGACTGACACATAAATCTATTAAATATAACGAGTTGCCAGCGATTGCGAAGGACTAAAAATACCTATGCTCCAGGCAGCATCTAGTACATGCATAACATAAGTACTGAGATAAGTATCTGGTCTCCTCTCTACTACGATGTCTGCTAATCAGATTTACGGCAATATGCCTAATGCTGTAATGAAGACCAAAAGCCTAGAGACTGCCACGAAGCTTATGAGAGGTGAATGGGAAAAGAAGGAGAAATCGAGAAGAAGGAGAAAGAGTGAATGGCTTGCCACGCGCAGACAAGAAACCGATGCGAGGAAACACTTAAAGCGCCCCTTATCAAATACAAATTACAAATCCGCCTCAAAGAACGAAACAAAACACTAGCCATGTGTCCCTGGGGGGATAACGCAGTGGCCACAATACAAAACAAGAAAGAAAGCTATAGTCGAGTGTGCTCGACTGTGTGATACCCGCTATACATTTTGAATAAAAGCAAAACAGTGAGGTATTTTTGTTTATATAGCAAATTAATATGCCAAAAAATTCTAAATATATACCAAAAGCTATATTTGGTATATTAATATAGTACTACATTTAAAATATACCATTGACTACAAAATATACCAGATTGTCAGCCAAAGCAGATACACACACAAATGTATTTCTTAATTAACTTCCACCAATTTTATCTGATCGGAAATAAATTACAGGAATCATAAATACTATAGTTGTTAGTTGTTGCTCTAGCTTTAAAATTACGCAAGTTTTTCGAATTGTTTGGATATGAGCGCGATAAAAAGATTATTAATATAAAAGATATTCTCTGTGATCTAGGAGTTCATATCCGGAAAGACGGACATGGGTAAATGGTCTCGGCTGTTGTAGAGTCGAAAATGCCTCTTTTTGCCTGTTACGCAAAGTTATAATACCCTTCTACTCTGTGGGTAGCGGGTATAAATACAAAAGCATGATTGAAGGACCGAAAGAGAGACACAAACAGAGAGAAAGCGAGAGAGTTTTATCAAATGAATGTGCTATAATAAATGAGGAGAGCCAGCAAGAGACAGCAGGAGAAAAGCAGAGGAAGAGGAAATAAAGTAGCAAGCCGCTTGTTGTTGACTTTAAGATAGATACAAGTCATGCACAACAAAAGCAACAACATATGTGTGTGAGTGTGTGTGTGTGTATATGTGTGTGTGAGTGTGTGTGGTCTATGCACCAATCTTAAGTCAGTCACTTCAACATAATCACACGACAAGCCGAAAAACAAAGCTAACGAACTAATAGATGGACACAGATTGTTGTTGTGTCCGTCGTGTTGTAGTTGCCTTTCTTATTGTTGTTGTTGTTGCTCTGTGCTATTGATAAGCATCGAATTCATTAATTTATATGTTCTATGAGTATCAGCAGCAGCAGCAGCAGCAGCAGAAAAGCAGCGTTGAGCAAACAGAACAGAACAACGCAGAACAGCAGTCAAAGGAGTTGTGTTCCCCTTGTCAGGATAGCTTTGTAATGCGAAACTAAGTGATTTGCTGTGTGTGTGCGTGTGCATGTGTGTATATATCTTCATTACAAATCCTAGCAGGATTTCAAATGAAATGACCGCGCCCACACACAAACAGAAAGATAGAGAGAGTAGCTTGGAGAGTCGTCGTCGTTGTCTTTATGGCCAACAACTTGGCTAACTGGCTGCCTTTCGGTCTAACTGCCCTGGCTTTGGCTTTAAGCAGTAAATTCAATCAATTTGGTCAGACAAAGGCAGAGAAATGAATTGTCCGATGCGAACTTTTCTATCTGACAGTGAACACACATAAAATCTCAACTTAAATAGTATGTCACAGCAATTAATACAAGGGCGAACGACAAAAGTCGCCTTCAAATGAAAGTGAATCCGTAAAACGTGGCGTATGCGTAATGAAACACACACTACATTAAGTCCTGTTCAGCTGGCAAGGTAAACATTACATCCTTTTTGACATTCGAAATGTCAGTGGAATCTCCTTGGAAATGATATATTTGAGAAATGCGTAGCAATCGATGAACTAAGCCTCAAAGCAGGTCAAACATTTGCACAATTAGAAAATATCTATTCCGACGACGATTGACCAATAAATCAACAGTATTTACATACGCAAACATATCAGATATATGTACTATATGCAGAGCACAGCTCAGTTTGCATGTTATAAATCAATTCGAGTCCAAAATGTGTAATTAAAATACCGACAACAAGGACATGCAAATGCCTGAGATGCTGAGAACTTGACATGTGCTCTTTGCAAATACTCGCAACTATTTATTGGCATGCTGAAGGAATTGTCAAATGGATAAGTTATGAAACATTTTTCCAGCTAATAACAGATCATAAATCATCTCTCGATAATGATAATACTACAATAAATTCAAATACGTGTAATATAAATTAAGCTATTTATAACTCATACTAAAAAAAATTTCTAAAGCTTCAAGATATCAGTGTAAATATTTTCTGATATTTGTAAACTGTATTTCAATTTATAATTAAATTCCACTTCACACAAATATAAACCCAAAACTATCTCAGCTTTGAGTTCAATCCGAAGGAAATAATAGACTATAAATAGTTCATGTTAATTAACTAAAGTATGTAATCAACAGATTACGAGCACACATCTAATCATATATTAAATGTGCAAATCAGTTCGAGATGATTACCTCAAAAACATTGATTACCATTTTAGTTTGAAGTCCACAATAATATCAACAGAACCTAACACGAACACCAAATACAATTACATATCTTTCATTTTCCTTGAATCACAAAACACATTTGAGATAATATCCATTTGCTGGTCAGAATGTAATCCGATTATTCATTCATTCCATCATTTACCATTCTCCTGAGTGTGTGCAAGAGAGAAAGGAAGACGATACACAATTGTCTAACTGGCCAATTGTCACATTCATTGCAATTAAAAATCGTAGTTATGCTTGAGAGCATCTGTAGTTCCACCACCAGGCAATAGATAGCGCGTGTGTATGCAGAAGCAGCTGCAGGATATGAGGTGCCATAAACTGCCCACAAATTGAGTGAGCACAGCTCACACACAATGGACTACCTACGAGATGGCAATAAGTGGCCATCGTTTTGTCTTATTTGGACAAGGGTGCAGCCAATTTTATGGCTGTAGATCACCATAAAAGAGAATTAACGCCTCCGCAACACAATTGAGAAAAGTGCTAAGAATACTCGCATCTTCCAGTTGCAGAATGCAAATCATATTGATACCTCTACTTTTCTTTTAGTATTGAAACAATGTATGGGTATGTTAAAATATATAAGAGAACAAACTCTACGATCATACAATTTAACGAAAAATTCAATGAAAAATTATGTTTATTTGGTATTGGATATTGGTTTAGTATACCACAGTGGATGCAACACCTACATATATAAACCAAGTATATCTTCTAGCTAAAGAATGCAAAACAAAATGTTATTTATACTTTTTTGATATTAGAACAATGTAGAGAGCAGTGAAATAAGTCGAAGTAAGATTTAACAAAAAGCGAGGTTCATTAATTATTCTACTAGCTATCTCAAAAGCCTCATCCCAATTGATTCACAACATAAATTGGAACACTGGAAGGATAAGTGAATGTTCATAAAATTCTAAAGTTGTGACTTGATACGAGCGACAATCTAATAATATGAATAAAAATGATTTGAAATATATTCGATTTTTCTTAAAAGCTTCGTTACAATTGTCAGGCAATAAATTTGTATTAAAGCATTGAATGCCATTAAGTTTTAACAACATGCAAGATTCCATAAAATAATTATTAAGCCAATATACCTTAAAAATGTGTTCTATACCCAATACCCAACGGGTAGAAGGGTATGTACTTTTTCTGAAAATCTGGTATATTTAGAAATCTATGTATTTCCCAGTTGATTGTAGCTTTCTTACTTGTTCTTAATTCATCAATTAAAATGAATTTAGCAAGTGGTATTTCTAAACCGAATAAATTCATTTAAAGAAATAATAGTGTATTTTAAACAACATAGCGTACAGTAAAACATAAGCTTTGCAGTTATTGTTTCGACCATTGTTCTATCAACAGCATATTCGCATTTTGATGTGCGTGTTCCACTGGATAACTTGGCATGAAAATCATAGAATTGGCAATTGGCACTTTGCATCGCGTTTGAGATTGTGCAATTTGCAATTGGTTTGCTGTTAATTGGAATGTTTGTTGTTAACTGCAATGTGATGCGAACATCAATATGGCCATGATGTGAATGTGTATGTGCATGTGGATGTGGATGTTGATGTGGGTGTCTTTCTGTCATCTCGGTTCAGTTTGCCCTCCATTCGTCGATAGTTATTAACAAAAGGGCAGAAGGGGGGAGAGCAGAGGACAACATACAACAAATGGACAAATGGATGCGCTATGTAAATTCGTAATTTCTTTTGGCTATCAGAGAGTTGCAGAGTTTTTACCAAAAGCGCAGACATACATATGCATATACATATATATGTATATAGATATAGGGATCGAATTTGGGCAGACATTGTTTCATCAAACAAACCAATTTTCGGTATTTTTGCAATAACGTATACGCCACGTACACCAAGCTGCCTTACTTCTCCTGTTAACTGTAAACTGTGAACTGTAAACTGCAAATTGTCGGCTTGCAGTTTCTCTTGTCCCGCCCTCACATTTTGCACTTTTCCTCTGACGTGGCCCAGACAAGGTAGTAAACATTGGCAAAAAAGGTCGCCGGATGAGGCAAACGCCTCGCCTCGCCTCGCCTTGCCTTGCCTGTCTGCAAAAGTCGAAGCGTTCTTAATTAAGGCATGCTGACAATGAACAATAAAAGGATTGCCATCGAAATTGTTGTTGTTGTCGTTGTTGTTATTGCCAGTGTTGTTGCTCATGTTGCTTTCTTTTGGCTTAAATGGCAACGGACAGTTTACAATTTGTGCATTGGCCAAAATGTAAATAACTCGCTCGCTGCAGTCTCAAAATACACATAGTACACTGAGTACTATATATCAATTTATCTTCGGTTTCTGCCACCAAAAGATGCAAAAAAAACTCCAAACGTAAGGGATGAAAATGAATGACAGATAAGTCGACATCTAAACACTCTTACGGCAAAGAATTCGCTATGAAATTTGAATTTAATTTAATTTGACTTAAGTCAAGTAGCTAATCGTTACTTTCACAGTTATATAATGATTATAGAAACTTGTAGCCTAGATCAGAGGACAACTTGTTGACTCTATTTTATAGAAACGTTTTTAATACTGAGTCTTTTCTTTGCAAACAGTCTATTTTCTGGTAGCTATAAATGTTCTCTTTAAAATAATAATTCTCAACCAGAGAAATGTCAACTTGTATATTATATATCTATATATCATTTAGTAAGCTAATCATTATAAATTATGCATACAGCTGTGTTCACTAAAATATCACTGTAACAGTTGCAAAACTTTAGGTATTACGTAGTAAATCAAATCGTAATTAAATAGGATTATATTTTTTTGAATTTTTCCTTTTTCTTTCGTTTAACACTGTTATTTAAATGAACATCATAATGCATACATATTTGCTTAAATACTGGGGGGACCCAAAGTTAAAAAACTGTTCTATTATTTATAAATAAATACAATAAGCGGGTTTAACAAAATGTTGTCTCGAGGTTGCGTCTATAGCACTGCTATTTCAAAGAACAAACCTATTGACCGACCTTTTTATTCATTTTTTTATTAGTAATTTCAACGATGCGTTCTGCATCTCCTAGACTAAAAGTAATGTACTACTCTAGAGGGTATAAAATATTTTAACTTGAGCTGCAGCTGAGAAATGCTGCTCATGCTTTGCATACAAAAGTTACTGGCCACACGTAGCTGGGCAATCTTTCAGCCCGGAGAGAGAGAGAGAGAGAGCTGGCTGCTTCAATGACGAGGCATAAGTAGCAAACACTTTTGGTAGATATGGGAAAAACTGTCTAAAATAAAATAAATTACTAAACAATGTTTGGGCCGCTGAGATCCCCAACAGTTCTGCACCTTCGAGCAGCTGTCATTGTTGTTCTTATTGCCATTTATTGTTCGACTTCCAGTTGTTGTTGTTGTTGTTGTTGTTGCTGTTGTTGTTGGGCTTCTTGACGTGCTGGCACTTTTTTGTTAGCCAAGCACTTTAATCCAACTGTGTGAATTGTGCATTGGCAGCGACGCCTCGACAGATACCGAGATGCGAGATACAAAATACGAAATAAGAGAGAGAAAGAGCAGAAGTGGAGTATGCACAACATTTTATATTTTGTTTATGGCACTCAAATGGCATTGTAATGTGCCTGGCTTCCCCGTGGACAGCGGGTGCAAGGGAATGCTAAGAACTCTGAGAGCATTCGCATTCGCATATTGATTGCATCAGTTGATTGTTTTGACAATTGAGCAACGTAGTGAAGTGAACGTAGCCAAACTGCTTCTTCTATCTGTACATTAAAGACAAACTAACTAAAGAAAGTTTGTGAAATTCTAAATTTTATCTTAACTTTTAAGTCAAGAAGCTTTTCTTCTTATAAACACATTTGCAGACAGCCTAATGCCAGACGCCTTTTGTGCAAATTAAACTCGAATTTCCACCGAAAAATTCGCATTCAATGCGGCGACAGACAAACAAATAATTATAATAATTCGCAGAGTTCAATTTGTATTTTTTTCGTATATATTTTATAGAAAAAAAGTATAAGCGAAAATTCTTTGAGAATCTATAAAAGCATCAGAAGAAAGCCAACGACTATTTGTTCATGCATTTGACATGTCATCTCCATTGAGCGAGAGGAATACAAAAGAACTCTGAAGAGGTGGTCCCAGAGGAGGGAAGAGATTGGGGGAATATACTGTACACTGAAGAGTGGATAATTCAGTGCATGGCATTCATGAGTGTGGATCTGTGTATGTGTGTGTGTGTGTGTATGTGTGAGTGGCCGCCAAATCGTCGCCAGTAACATCATCATCATCAGCGCGTGGTCATCTCGCTCCCCTTTGCCAAGCATTCAAGTCGGGGAAAAACTTTCGGTAAAAACTCATTTCCATTGATATGCAATGAACGAAGATGAGATGAGAGAAATGCGCGGGTCATTCGCTGTTTTTTATTGTCGTTGCTTACGCTATTCTTTCCCATATTTTCTATCTTGATCTAGAGAAAATTTAAAATGAGCTGTGTTTTCAATACACCTTAAGTCTAGAATTTGATTGAACACGACTTTAATTATTAATAAATTTAGAAAATGAAAATAATTTATTAAGAATGGAATATGGAATATGCCGTAAATTTTGTATTTTATGTTTCTTCGCCCAGATTTAAAATAAAGTTTAACTACGGCAATATATATTATACTTATTTCCAAGTTTCAGCAAAAGTTTCCTTTTACTGAAGTTTGTAAAACCTTGAGAGTGTAAATTTGCCTAAAAACCGCTTTAACCAAAAAAAAATACTGAATCGTACTTAATGTATATAGGTAGGTTGCCAGCATTTCTGCATAATATTGAGTAAAATATTTAATTTAATATTATTTAATCACACCAATTAAATTTAATTCTTAAATTATGTAGTTTCTATAATGATTTGGGTAATTTCTATAGGATATATTGTAAATATCTAAACGCCTAATATTCTTTTTTACTAAAATTATTTGACAAATCATCATTATTATATGTTGATAGCTAAGAAATTAAAGAAATAATAGTATATATATAATATTTTCATTTCAATTCTTACTTTAAAGATGGCTTAAATATTCCCTATATTAGTTCACCTTTCAATTGCATTTATAATCAAGCGACAATTGAAACTAATAAATAAACTGCAAATGAATAAGAAATATTGCAAACAAAATATATGTTATATGTATATATATATTTATTAAATACTTTTCATTCCACTTGAGTGAGTTTTCCGCTGTTCTTCACTTCAGAAACTTTGCTTGTAACCCCATCAAATTTGTTATTCCGATAAAACTGGTTTTGTTTTTCGTTTCATTTCTATTTCAGATTGTGTTGCGAGTGTGCAGCGGGAGGCATTGCAAATATAAACATAAATGCTTCAACCGATGTATTGTGTGTATATTCTGCGAGTGCACCTGACTGACAACAGTTGCTGAAAACTCGCATGCAAAATGCATAGAGCACAAATTCCCTATATTGCTTTTGTCTTCTGTCCAAACTTTCAGTGCTTTTTTTGGTTTTTTTTTTTTTGCACTTTTATAGTATTCAAGTTTGTCGGGTAGCTGCAGTTGATGGGTCGATTTGTGTGCCGTCGATTGCCGCAAATGGATTGTTGCATAAATTAATATTGCATTTTTTATCTGAATATTTAACAATTTTGAATATGCTCGCTTAGAATTGCAATTTCTTATGGCTCCAAAGCTGTCAGCTTCACAGCAAAATGCAGCTGTTTACATTACCCGAAACTCTGATTGAAAAGCGTTGCGGAAAAGTTTCCAGAAAAAACAATAAAACCGAAAAAGTTGACTATTGAAAATTGAAAATCTATTAAACGAAGTTATATGAAAAAGACCGATCAATATTTATTAGCAAAATAAATTCATTCAAGTAAAATTTGAGCAACTACTTTAACAAAAATAAATGATTAGAACACACTATTCAATTCTATTAAAATCTATATTCTACATCACAAACAAATGTCAAATTAGATCAACAAATCTCTCGGTACAAAAGCGCATAAATTAGTTGCATTATTGCATTGCATTATTTTCAAGCAGATAAATCAAAAATCGTTGCTTGTAATCGACACATTTTTATAATCCCTCTCAAATGGTAAAAATGGCAAAATCCTTCTTTAATTTTGTAAATACGCCAATCATCTATTTTTTTGTTGAGCGGATTTATTCGGAAATATACATCGCTCTCTTGATATGTCATTCTATATATTTGGTAATTGTCAGCATATAGAAAACATGACAACAAACAAGTGTCAGGCGAAAAATTGCAGATTTTCGTTTTGCATAATGCCAAAAAAATGAATACAACAAAACACATACACACATAAAACACACACACATACACATACACACACACATAGAGACAGAGACAGAGAGCAGAACAACAAATATGTTGTTGTTTGCATGGGCATTGTCGCGGCAGCATTCCCAGCGATTCAATACAAATATGTACAATAATAATAAAATTTGTATGCAAAATAGGCGTCGAGTGTTAAATGCATGCACTGAATGGATGGTGAAAAGGGCGTGCAAACGAGGAGGGTGTGAAGGGGCAGCATAATTCGAAGAGTGGGCCAAAGATTTACATACACAAATATGCAGGCTGTGTTTTTGTTGCTCCTATACCCTGTATTCACTTTAACGACCGGGTAAATCGATAATAACAAAGGTTCTCCCAAAAATATGTAGTTATACCCAACACTTTTCTAAACTTTTATTGACAGTACCAAAGCTACTAAAACTACTTAAACTACTACAATAGAAATTGGATTTCCCTGGAATCAAAATGTATGTTGGTACTTAAATAAATTTATAAAATTGTGCGTTTAAATTGCTGTTTCTAGGAATTATTATAATAATGCTGTGTTAATTATTCAGTTGTTCACTAGAAATGAGCTAAGAATCCGAGAATTGTTACAAATGCTTGTTGACTAGTCGGAAAAGCAAATTTTATCGAATATTTCAGCATTAGGCCGCAATAATTATAATCTTATATAAAAAGTAAATTTAGATTTATTTTTTAATGGGAAGACCATTTAATTATATTTTTATATACTTAAATAATTGTTAAAAAATATAATTTGGTTTTAAATCCTTAAAGAATATTTAAAAATATATATATATTAGGAAAATAAATCACAAGTAAATATCATATATGACGTATACGCAACATTGAGCTGCTGTAACCAATTTATGTATTAAAATAAGTGTGGTTTATATAAAAAATTAAAATACATCTATTATATTAAAAGTACACAATTTGTAATCCATAATATTTCAAGTGCACTGCACACATTACGTATACGTAACATTGAACTGCAGTCATTAAAAATATAGTTCGCCTAATAAATTCATTAATTGAAATCTAATGGCTTACCAATTTTAATTTATTTAAAATATTAGAATATATGTATATACATACTATGTATGTATATTGTATATCTTTACAAGTGCACATTACGTATACGCAACATTGAACTGAAGTTATTGACAACGCAGTTCGAATTATTAATTTATGTATTGAATTATTCACAAAATTAGAAACATATTGTATATATTGTATACTTGCTTAAATGAAGTGTACTTTTTACGTATACGCAACGTTGTCAAATGCTTGTGCAGAGTATCTGATAGTCAATCATTCGTATTGCGCGGGTCCTTGCAGCCTGTTGAAAAATTGTAATCAAAAATTGCGCAATAATTTGCATGTTTATTTAATAGTCGAGCACTGAGCGGCCAAAACTGCCCAAACATGCAACCCCAACAACTGCCTGCCTGGGCTCTATCAAAAAACCCACAAAAGGACATTTTCTCTGTTTGTATGTGTGTCCCTTTTTATGCATGTGTATTTGCGAGTGTATGTATGCGTGTGTGTGTATTGCATTTCCGGTGCAGTGGCAAACATTTTGTGAATGCGCCAACTGCAAATTGCGTTCATTTTGTATTTGTTTTTAGTTTTTCGGTATTTTTGGTTACTTACCTACCCAGTACCCCAATCCTTTTCCATTTCCCCTTTCCCCTCCCTCCCTCTCATCACATTCCTCGGCCATTTCAATGTTCATTATTGTATACGTCGCATGTGTTTTCTCTGTGTATGCTTTTAATTTTTTTCTTTATGCTCTAATGAAATTGTCTGCGGGCAGCGCTTTTGCCTGATGATCACCTCTCACTCCTGCTGTCATTACCTCCCCTCCCCCACCCCCGCCTCCTTTGCTTTGTTGTCAGCTTTGTGTGCACATTTTTACCATTGCGGCAAATGCAAAGTTTGCCGCAGATTTTATACGAGTAGTTTTAACCCCAACCTCCCCCTAAATATTTAGCGGACACTGCGCGCGGTTTTTCCAGCGTTTTCAATGACCAAATTATCAAAGTTCCATTTGCCCGAATATATTGCAGGGGTTATCTAAATACCAATAGCAGTTACTAGATGCTTGTGGTGCGAAATGTGTAATTATTTTCGAAAAACAAGCAAGCTTAGCTCAAATGGATGGCAAGATGTGTGATTTTCAATTTCATTTGCATCAAAGGCATTTTTATTGTGTAAAAGTAAAAACTAATTGAATTTAATGTAGTATTTAAAATTTGTATTATTTATTATTATATTTATTATATTATTATTTATTGTTTTAATATTTTTTGTAGATTGTTTCGAGCATTAACTTTTTCTGTATTCTTCTACTGAATTACATATTCATAATTACAAAAATACAAGCTGCTTTGGACACGAACTTAATATTCGCAGATATTGTTTTTACTTTATCAAGAACTCGTTTCGCATTTTCATTTCTATTAACAGAACATATTGCAAATTTTCTATACTCACCTGCTAAATTATTGCGAATTGAACTTTCGAAAAATAAAAGCTAAACACGAAATTTGACTAATTGAAGGCATGTTAAGAACAAAGGATTCAAGCGCAAAAGAGTTTGGCTAGCCTAAAACCAGATTTAAGCATCATAAAGGGAGTTTTTGGTAACGAAAACGCAAAAGCACAAAAATAAAAAATACTCAAAATACATTGCCTTATCGTCATAAATGACTTCACACAGAGACAGAGACGAAGAGTGAAAAGAGCGAGAGAGAAAAAGAGAGCGAAAGCGAGAGAGAGAGGCAAAGTAACACACAGATGCCACAATATTTTGACTGTTTTGTAATTTATTTGACATATTTATGGGGTTCATAAATACAGATATACGAATATATATGTACTCTATGTATGTATAAAAATGCGTTTATTTCGATTTGTTATTTGTTTTTGTTGTATTTTATTTATTTTTAGGGTATTTTTTTTTTAAGTTTTATGGCAAATACAGAAAAGGAACTAAAACACAGTTCGTGTTTATACAGAACGTTGTTGCTGATGCTGTAAAGTTTGGACTACTTCCAACGCTGGAGAGAACCTTATACAACTAACTATCAGTGCATATATACATATAAGTGTGTGTGTGTGCGAGTGTGTATGTGTTTGGCTCATATGCCGCCTGGTCAAAGTTGCAATAGCAAAACATAAAACACTTTTTATGTAATGATTTTCACTGTTTTTCCCTTTGCTTTGCCATTTTTCCTGGCCAACTGCACGGACTATTGACAGCTGATGATAAAAAATTGTTGCAACAAAATGAAAAAATATGGAATAGCAACGATAGACGTATAAATAAAGACAAACCCTGAGGACAGAATGCAAGTCTTTAAAGCGATTTTCAATGAAGTTGCCAAACACACAACTATCTATTTACGGCAATAATACAAAATTGCTGAGTACGGAACTCTACCTCAAATTTTGAGGTACATATATTATTAGTTTTAGAGTATGTTAAAATACTGTATTTATGTCAATAATATAATTAGTACAATACGAAATTACTGAATATGGAAATGAATTTGGAATTCAACGTTCATTTTCTCTATATATAGTATATTGTTATACCTATAGTATTCTTAATAACAACAGAGTGGAAAACTAAAGTATATTTTAGCTAAATAGAGCAATACAAAAATTCTGAATACTGAATTAAATATGCGAAATTCTAATTCCAATTCGAAATATATTTTAGTTTCATTGGTATTTGCTTTCCGGTGTAATTAGATTTTAAAATGATTGAATATTCTCTCAAGTTTCACCATTATAGTTTTTCTGATATTTCTCATTAAATTTGCACAGATAAATCGAAATTGGGCCACACTATCGAGTGAAAATGTTGATTTTGGATCTGATTGGAGGCAAACTGGCGAATATTCAGCACGAATATTGAAATATTTCAGCTGTTGAGCACACAATTTCATTAAATGTGGGCATTAAACATTTCGCGCCTTAACACTTTTAATTTATGTATTTACTTTTTGGTTTGTTTGCTTTTCTTGCTGCCATCAGCGACCAGTTAACAGTTAACAGTCCTGTTGTCCTGCAGTCTTTATGTCCTGCTGTCCTGCTGTAGTATCAACCAGAGACCACGTCCATGTCCACGTCCTTTGTATGTATGCCTACCACCTGCGGCATTTTGCGACGCTTTTGCCCAGCACCATATTGAAATTCCAAAGTTGAAATGACTGCAAGACAGTGAGGAGTCGGTTGGGGTTGGGGTTGGGGTTGCGTTGGGTTGCTTTTGGTTGAATGCCTGGCTACAGTGTTGACAGTTACCAGTCGAGTCGAGTCGAGTTGAGTCGAGTTGAGTGGAGTGGAGTCGACATCCTGCTCGTCAGACATTGGTCAGGTTTTTGTGGCTGCCATGGTGGTCGCGACTCGGCCTCGATCTCCACACACTTCACACTCCTCGCACCACATTGACTGTGTCACTTTCAGCGGAGGCCAAGGCTGTTTGGGTCGACACCACTTAGTGGCACCCTCACATTTCGGCAACACTTTGGTCTCCTACACCACCCAACCCAACCCAACCCAACCACATTTCAAATCGTCCCTTTGTTTGTCTGTTTATCTTTAACACTTCGAGGTGTTTTTGTCTGCTTAACTTTTGATCAGCTTTTAATGTCAACGCCAAATGCATTCTGTCTGCAAACTTTCCAAATTAACTGACTTATTAAAGTCCCGCAATACCAATCAGAAAAACCCGACGCACAAATACATTCAGAGCAAATCAGAACAAAAGCTGACCCACAAAAACTGCACTAAAAAAATAAGCTATAAACTCATCAGTACAATCACAATTTTTTGGCAGCACTAAAAAACAAAGAAAGTCCCCATAAAATATACAGTACAAATTGGCAAAAGTTTTGCACTTTTTCTTGTTTACAAATTTGTGCAGCAAATTTAATATTAATTACGTGTCAGGTCAGCAAAAGTTTTCAACAAAATTAATGCGAAACGAAAAAATCAAAATTAAAATAGGTTTTAGAAGCGCACCAACTATTTCAAAATGTATCTTTGAGAACTTCATAAAGAGTTACAAAGCTGATATTAATTAGAGCATAAATAAAATATAATATGTAGTTGAAACATCAAATGATAAAACGAAAAAACAGTATGAAGTATTTCTAAATTAAAGATTTAATTTACATAGATATGTTTATGTTATTCACTGAAAATATGTTGTAACTTCAACATATAATTTATTCCAATTATACAAAATATAATTACCTGTTACTTTAACATAAACTTAAAATAATTTTGACCAGCTTACGAATGGAATACAAATAGAATGATTATTAATCTTGTAATCTTACGTAGAATTGCATTGTTTATCCGTAAATGGTTGAAATATTTGTCGAAGTTACGAAACAATAACAAATGGCAAATTTCTATAGCTCAAAAAAGCATTATTACAAATGATGTTTGCCGCACGAAGAAAAAAACTCTGAACTGCAAAATGAAAGTGAACAACAGAGGCAGAAACTTCATAAAAATGGAAACTGATAGACAGACAGATATGTTAGATAGATGGAATGAATAACGGAAAACCGAACTTGCAATAGAATTTTACAACGGGAAAGTATGATAAAGCCAAAAGAGGAAGACCGATGTCATACACACACACACACTCACCCACTCACACACACTCGATACGTAACCTCAGCCCTATCTGCAGCTAAATGGAGAACCATTAAAAGTGGACATTTGTAAACATAAACTGACAGATAAACACCCAGCGCAGACATACTGAAAACTTTTACCAGTTCACTGACTAATAGATGAGCACCGGGGAATTGGAGGGGTCGAAGGGATGCTGCGAGTTGTCCTTGCAGTTTTCATTGGTTTATATTACCTGAGCATGCGGTGGAATCCATTGCTCGCCAGAGAAAGCCGTTAAAATACTTAACAAACGTAGATTGTAAAAGTTTTTTTTATAACAAAATAAAATGTCAGGGAGAAGTTGTTGTTGGTGCTTTTGTTGTTGCTGCTGCTGCTGCTGCAACCACAACAAATGCAACCTCTGCTGAAGGACAATCGCGTTCGTCCTATAATACGAGCAGTAGTAGATGCCTAGGGCAGCGGGGGGCGGTTCAGGGGTAAGGGGTAAGGCAATATGGGTCAATATGAAACAAAAAACGTTGTACAAATGTACACGTAAAAAAAAAAAACAAATAAGCAAACTGTTATTGAGTGCGTCTCGACTATGCGATACCTGTCAACAATTTGTTGAGAACATTCAAATTGTTTCTAACAAAAAAATATACAAATTATTCATAATTAGGCTCCAATTTTGTACAATGAAATTTAACGTTCAAAATAAAAAATAATAAATATCTGATGATTTTGTTATTTTCAGTAACTATTCAGAGTTAAATTACTATTATGAACACTAAACTTTATCTCGCTTAATTTGAATTGAATTAAATTAAATTATAAACTTTTTATTACCTGAAATTAATCAAAAACATAAGTTGTGATAAAATTGATAAATCAATTTATCTAATTAAATGGCGAATACATATTGAATTTTGTATGTATTCAATATGTATTCGCCATTTAATTAGATAAATTGATTTATCAATTTTATCACAACTTATGTTTTTGATTAATTTCAGGTAATAAAAACTTTTCCTTTTATTAGAATGTATACCTAATTATATATTCGAGTATTATTTATTCCAAGTAATTACTGTAAATACTAAATAATACTAAATAAATACTAAGTATTGGAGAGTCATATTTGTTAACTTCTTTCCTATCGCACCAAGCTTTTTGTATAACCTCTCTAACCATGAAGGTCGGGTATAAAAAGCATTGGAAAAACAGCATTCAAGTGAAATGGTAAAAAATAGATGCCAGCTCCTAGTGTGGGAGCAAAAGAGCAGCAAGAATAAGAGAACTAAGGGATGAGAGAGTGGGGGAGGAAGTGAGAGAGAGGAGGGAAGTTGGGCAGATTCGTGAACATGGTGCTATTTAGTGCTACATTTGTTGTCACATGAAACGCACTGCGGAAAATGAAACAACACGAAACGTACTGTGGTCAGGTCAGAAACTAGCAACTCGCTTATCAAAAGCTCTATGCCCCGGCATGTATTTGCATTGTCGTGGGACTTGCGGGGTTCATGAGGGTGAGGGGTGAGGGGTCGATGGTTTGGGGCGGTTCAGTTTGCAAGCGAGTTCAGTTAGGGGCTGGCAACTAGAGTTGGGCGCGTGTCGTGTTAATTCTCGTGTCACATCGTGACACGACTCAACACGCGTGTTCGTGTTGCACGCAATCAAATTTCGCGTGTTCGTGCGTGCTCGTGCTGCGCACTCCAACACGACAACACGAAACAACACGACAACACGAAACAACACGACAACACGAAGCAAAAAATTTGATTTTTTTTGCCTTATTGGCAATATTGCTCGACTGCACTATTTTTTAGTATATTTCCTCAGCAAGTTATGTTAACTTTCGCCATGCGCATTTACCTTTAATGTAATAAAAAGTGAATAAAGTACCATTACTTTTAATAAGAAATTTAGCGCGTCTTTTTATTTATCCGGGCTCCAACAAAGGTTATTGTTAATAAAAGCTCACTGACTCAAAATAATCATTACATTGTAATGTAATATGATACAAAATTGAAATAAATATGAAAAAAAAATTTCGTGTTGTTCGTGCGTGTTTCGTGCGTGTTCGTGTTGGACCAAAATCGACCGTGCGTGTTCGTGTTACACAAAAAAAAATTTTTCGTGTTCGTGTTGTGTCGTGTTGAAAATTTTAGACACGCGCCCATCTCTACTGGCAACCCTGTTGCAACTGTTCAGCCTTGTAATTTGTGCATATGCACATTGTTTGCACTTTTATTTCGCTTTTTTTTTACCTTCCCCCCAACTTTTCAAGTCTTGTATTCTATTCTTATATACTCAGTAATTGGGCAATAAAGGGTATTTTATCGAAAACTCTAAAGTATTTCCACAGTCTGTAATCTACCTACTTTAAGATTCATTTGGTTATTGAATAAAAATACTTAAAACTGACATACCGAATGCATACCGAAAAATTCTGAATAAATGATGTAAAATTAAAAAATACATTCTATAAATTACTACTGCAAAAAGAGACTTAACAACTACTAATTGAATACTGAAGACATACCGAATAAATACCGTAAATACTAAACCAAAATTCTAAAGACTAAACATACTAGTTACTAAATAAAAATATTAAAAAAGACTAAACAAATACTAATTAAATATCAAATAAATAAATTATATAAAAATACTAAAAATTAATAGCTACTCAAAATGCTAAATATTCCACAGTCTACTGTTGTTTGTCTATTTCTACTTACGACTAAAATATAGTAATAAGCTTTCCTTTTAGTTAAAATAAAGACTAAAATAATCTTTCACCTCAACTAAAATTTGCAAAAATTCTTTAGTTACGAACTCTTTTTAAAACAAATAATATCTTAATCCCCAAAATAACCATAGAAAAGGCTGCTCACTAAAATACTAAGCACACATTTGTAGGGTATCGGGCAAGCTTAAAAATTCCCTCTTCTGTTCATGATCTGAGAAGGGTCAGTTGAACTCGCAGTTCGAAAATGTTTGTGAAACTAATTGAAGACAAGTTACTGTTCGCAAACAATAGAAACTGCAAAAGCTTGGATTAAAATACCTCTTCGATTTACAACTTTAACAAAAAATAAATAAAAGGGTAAATTACGCGTACCTCTCGTGTAATTGCCATTCAAGCTTTAGGAAGAAAGCATTAAAGAGCTGCTAGCATAAGCGAAATGACAGCAATAATCTCGACAGATACTTGACAAAAATAAAAATAACAACTAACGAACCCTGACGACTGAGCGAACAATGAAATCGTGTAAACAATTTCACTAACTCGCAGACAGACTGTGTTTAATTTCATTTACTTGAAGCAGTATAAAAGTATTTGTTTGCACTCACTCATTGTTGTTGTGTTTGTTGTTGTTCTTTTGCAGATTTTATTGTGGCGCTCAAGGATGTTTCGGTAATGATACCGCAGGCGGTAAAGCGCGGCAGCAATGCCTTGTTCACCTGTAATTACGATATGGAAAATGATACGCTATATTCGGTGAAATGGTATAAAGGCAAGCGTGAGTTTTATCGCTACACACCCAAAGAGAATCCGGCAATGAAAGTCTTTGCCATGACAAGTGGCCTTAATGTGGAGGTGAGTATCAAGTATACGCACAGACTGCCAAAGCCAAAGAGTGTGCTTCCCCAAGGGGAAACAGGCACACACATACATTAAGAGCACATGCTGCAGTTGCGTGTCATAAAATAACAAACGCACTGTAAATTATGCCCATAATGGCTGATTGCATTAAGCCAGCGAAATCACATTTGCCGTTGATTTTGTGTTTTTTTTTTTCGTTGTCGTTGTCGTTGTTGCTCCTCTGAATGTTGTAATTATGCACAACAGTAACAACAACCAGAGTTGGCAGTCAGAAGCAGAATCAGAAGCTGAAGCAGTCGCGAGTCCACAGTATCCACTGTAGTCAGTCTGTAGGCCAATTAGTCGGCTTGCGATTGACTTGCGGCTCATTAAAAAACAATATATGCAGATTGCGCAAAAAATACTCCATAAAAGTCGTCGACTGAAGTTTTCAACTTTAATTATTACGTTGAAATGCATTCGGGCCAATTAGGTGTCCACGGCAAATTGGGTTAAACGTCTGGCTGCCCAATACAACCCAACTCAACCCAACGCAACTCAACCACCAAAACTCTTCATCCAACCCATGGCCCGAAAGTGTCATATTTGTGCATATTAAAGCCCCATCTTTAAATGCAATTTATTAAATTCCATTTTTATTAAGTGGATTTCCGCATGAGTTCATCGCTCGGCGTGTCAAAGATTAAATTTTGCGTAAAACATTTCGAGAGCTCGGTCAATTGTGGCACTCGACAGAATGTTGCCCCATTGCGCAAAAATATTAGTTAAATATATCGCAAATAGAAGCAAAATGCATTTTCATATTTTTAATTATTTTGCATAATCGAAAACAAGAGTTTTATTCAAAAATTCGATTCGCTACTTAATAAATTATTAAACTCACAAAGTATAGTATGTTTTGCGGTCAAAATGTTATGGTAGATAAACATTTTATTAAAAAAACAATGATTTTCTATTAATGCATATCCTACTTAAATCTTTTGGCAAAGCATGTATTAAAAAAAAGTACAAATATGCGCTGAAATAGTTTTGTCAGCTAAACTAATATTTAAACGCCGCATTTTCAAAGTTGAAAAACTTGAATTCTTTTTTTTTTTTTGTTTTTTTGCTCAACATATTCATAAAAGATTACTTGCCACGTGATTAATGCAGCCCATAGCAATTTTTTAATATCCCACCAAAGCCAAGGCATGACCATATTCAAAATTGCTTTCACTCAAAGGAGTCGGAACTCATAAAGAGTTGACTTTTTGGGGGGTGCGGAGGGACTGGAGCTTGTTTCCACTTAAAATTCCACTTCTATATCCATTTGCAATGCACCTGAGTTGAGCTCTCTCAGATTTCATCAAAAGCCCAGCTGCCATCTATAACGAAAGTCCTGAATTTCTTTGCTTTTATTTCACTTTGGCATTGCGTTATATTCAATTTCTATGCAGCGCATTCACTAAATTTTTCGACTAATTTTTATTACGCTCTACCACTCTATCTATCTCGTTCTCGTTCTCGTTCTCCTATCTCTTGCTAACACCCACTTTTTGCACTTTTCTAGCGAAACCTGTCGAATCAAAGTCATGTCGTGCTGCAGTCGGTGCCGCTGAATATTTCGGGTAAATTTACATGCGAAATATCCGTGGAGGCGCCCACATTTCAAACGGCGATGGTGTCCGGCGAAATGGAGGTGGTGGGTAAGTAACAAAAACAATATTAACAAGAAAAAAACGATCAAAAAGTGACGGGTATGCTCAACTGTCAGATACCCGACACCCATTTTAGGGGAATAGATCAATTTATTTGAGGATTGTAATAATATTCCAAAATAGAAATACAGAAATTACAATTTAGTCATAATCTTTATTTTATTTTTCATTAATCAGTTTATTTCTTATACGTTTTAATGAGTAGAAGAATATTAAAACAATCTATTTACATACAACAAAGAGAAGAATTGACTCACAGACTCTGAAATCAACGTATTTAAAAGAATGGACAGACAGACTGGCGGACGCTATGACTGCTTATAAGGAAGAAATATTATAGTACTTATTATCGCACTTTTGTTATAGTCTGTATCAGTATAGTTATTTGATATTTCGTTAATATTAACTACTACTATTTTTGCTCTGTGACTCGAAGAATTCCGACCTATTTAAATTCCACATATGTAAGTATTGTCAGCAAATTTGGAGACTCTAGCTAGTAAAATCTCTGAGATTCACGTGTTTATATTAACGGACGGACAGACAGACAGAGAAACAAGATTGGATACATCGCTATGATTATCAAGATAATCAGGGGTGCCATAGAAATTAAATAAATAAATCAAATTAATAAATTAAAGAAGCAAGATAAGATTAAACACCACTAAATACATTCATTCAATCTGAGATCTATTTTCATACATAATCTGTTCACCTTACTAACCCTTCTCTCTGCGTTGTCGGGTATAAAACATTATCATCATCGTGCAAAAAAAAATCAACTTGAGCAACGCAAATGAAAACTTGCAAAAGGCGGCTCGGCAAAAGCAAATTAATTAGACAAATGTGCGCAGCCTTTTGCCATTTTTCGAGTGCTACTCCGCTAATTTTACATTTCCATTTCTCCCATACACACACAAACACTCCCATTACCTGCATCTCTCACACTTTCCCCCTCTCACCCTCTCTCTCTCTCTCTGTCTGTTTTATAGAACTGCCGGAAGAGCACACAGTGGTTACCGGGATTCAGGCACGTTATCGCATTGGCGATTTGGTCGACGGCAATTGCTCAATTAAATACTCCAAACCGGCTGCTAATTTGACATGGACTATTAATGGTATTGTGGTAAGTCTTGGTTTCAGTTTATCCCGCCTCCACACGCTTCAACAACTATGAGGTCGAGAGAACGTTGGCATCCATTTCGATCCGCCATTCAATTAGAGAACGCTTCAAGCCAATTTCAATTGATTGCCTGGCCATTTTTCAATTAGCATCGAGCCTTCTTCTACTACTTCCATAAAACTTTCAATTCGACACTTTTCGGTTTGCACTTCAATTGCCCAAATTCTACAAATGCTTTGAGAGCAATCAACAAAGAAAGCAATTGCACTTTTGATAGAGGTGCAATTCCTAGATGGATAGCTCAACATTGTTGTCACTTTTTGCTTCCAAACTTTGAAGGAAAATTTCTCTTTGCATGTGTTTCATGCGAAACTCTTAAGGTTATAAATTGTATAATTTTTAAGAAAGTTTCATCATTCATTCATCTTTATGCACTAGACAATTTCTTGATTGCAATAAAATATGATTTCTATAAGGAATACATAAATAAAATAAAATATTGTCAAAAATAATACATTTTTATTATTGAATATTATGAAAATTATAAATTAAATTAAATAGTTAAAAAAGTATTAAAAAATAAATAAGAAATCTACAGTCGAGTTTGCTCGAGTATCCAAAACAGTGCGGCATTATATTTGAAACATTCCAAATAAATGTATCGAAAATATATAGTACTACAGTAGAAGTATATAATTCGGATAATTCTCTAAGTTAATGCATAGACACATCAGAGTCTATGACTAAGCTAGTCTTTATTTCCTCAAAGAATTGTCAATTTAATTACCTAAACTACATCTAATTACAATCAATTTTTCACTTAACCTTCAAAAGTAATAGATATATTATTTACTAACAAAATTACAGTACTTAAATTGACTTCTTCTTGAATTTCATCATCAATAATTGTATGCACTTAAGGTAAAATTATCATATTGCAAATCCTTTTCGAAAGCTAGTGGCTTTATTTGTATGTTCTCATATATGTACATATATATTCTTGCCGAATATTTTGCTCACCCATTCCATTTAATTGGAAACCATCCATTCTCCATTCTCCAACTCCAACATGCCAAACTATTCACAATAGAACGAGTATCTCGTAGAGTTCGCACTCTTTACTTGCGCTTTCATTTCATCTTGATGGAATTTCACACAGTTGCATCGTTTGGCAATCTTTTAGCGTTTACTGTGTGATTTTTCATTTCTCGCATGTGTATGTGTGTGTGTGAAAGAGTGTGCAAGTGTATGTGTGTGTGTATTTTGCGTGTGTGTGTTGCATACTTTTTGGCACCTGTGTTTGTTAGGCGCCTCTCACTTTTTATTCAGCTAGGCTTCCCATATATTTTGATAGGCAGTCACTTTTTATGCCTTTCGCTGATGTTGTTGTTGTTGCTGTTGTTGTTGTTGTTCGTTGGCTTGGCTGTTTTATGGCCGCAACCACAGCAGGTTACTTCAGCATATCGTGTGAAGTAGAACAAGGAGAGAGCGACAGATAGAGATAGACAGAGAGAGAGAGAGAGGGGAGAGATCAGATTGTGCCCGCCCAGCTGCTGTCATAGTTCCGCATGATTTCACACAGGTGTGTGACTTTCAAGGCAGCGAAAAAACCAAAAGAGGGGAAGGGGAAGGGGAAGAAGGGAAGAGTTGCTCGGCAAGTGACATGGCACCGCACTTTTTTTTGGGCTCTGCTGCCATTTGACTGCGTTTGTTTTAAGAAACGTTTAGGTTGTCAGCTAGTTTCGATACCCGTTATACACATGGGAAGAAGGATAGATTCATTTTGTCATCCTTAAAAAGTATATCTATAAGTGGACACAACTCTTTCTCATATTATAATTTGATTACGCAAATAATAAAAAAAAATAGCGGAGAATTAAAAAATAACTGATTAAAAATATTATATGAAAATTAAAAATTAATCTTTAAAACCTAAAATCGTTAAAGTTTTCAAAACAAAACTTAAAATAAAATGGTCAGAATCAAACAAAAAATTTTAAAACATGAGAAAATTTAAATTCTACGTACATTCTAGCAGGTATATTTTAGTCGTTTATCGTTCAAACTTTACTCTAACACTTATTTGTTTTTATTTTATGGAGAAGCTTTGCTTCATTCCGCGACCCGCCCCAAAACTCCCCGGAGTGGTAGTATTACCTATGGCATTCTGTCTACGGCCCACTTTATTGTTGCTGTAAATTATTTGCGAGTGAAAGAGAAGAAGAGGCTGCGAGTGAGAGCAGGAGAGAAAAGGACAAGGCATTGTCAATGTCAGTACGGTTAAAGCCATATTTCATATTGTGCGGCTTTTTACGACTCTACTCGTAGTCCTGAGTTGGCCTTTTAGTATGTGTGACTACAACTTGTAAGTTCACTTAAGGTGCTGTGATTCTTTAGAGGAGGAAAGGCGACGACATGCCCATTGTGAATTGCTGATTCAGCTTGGCAACATAAATTAAGTATTTTACAAAAGCCCACAAAGGGGATTTCACCTCGCATAATTGAAACTGAAGCACAACTTTAATGCACTGCCTCGAGTTTAATGGCAAAGCAAATGCTTGCAAATGGCAAATTAAGAGTTTATAATTTGCTGTATATACATTTTAATGCTTAATGGGGAGTAAATTCAATAATAAATTGATCAATTGCAGTCATTAATTAAAAGTAGTTATTAGTCTGTGCACTGTAGTGTAGCAACACATTGTTAAACTGTTCCTACTACAAACTCTACCTAAAACTGTTCTCGTTTTGTTTTCTCAAAACTGTTCTCACAGCTGACTTTAACAGCGGATAAGTTAAGACTTGACTGTTAAGTTAATATTTCTGTTATTTAACTTAACATTTTGATCTATTCTTAATATGTTAATCGAAATGTTATAAATTTTCATACTTTTACAAAAAAATTTTATGCCAAAGAAACAAGTTCCGAATTTTCATCGCTTGTCACAAATACAACTACAATTTTGTAGTGCACATTCCCAGACACCACTGTACGAGATTACTTTTATATTATTTTATATGTTCTATTTACTTATCCATTTCCAAACGAATATAAAAAATATGTAATTAAATTGAATATATTTAGAAATAAAATACGAGAATTAACTAACTTTTAAATTAATGTGTTAAATTGAATTTTTTGTGATTGTAAAAAGAATACAAAAATAACTTTAGTCAAATAAGAGAAGAAAGAGAACAAAATTTAAAAGATTCAATTGGAGCAATCAACTCGTACAATGTCTTAACTATAATATACTAAACAAAACTGAAAAATGCGAGTTAAATGGCAAAACATATTTGAATTGAAAGTGAATTTTGCCTCATTTGAATTTTAAGAATTAAAATTGAATTTAAAAGGAGCCTTTAACGGCAGCTCTATGGAATAGGGCCAATAGAAAGTTTCATCGTTCTACCCAAAAAAAAAAACAGAGTGTAGTTTGCATATCAACATATGAAGAGACGGACGAACAGACGGCCAAAATAATAATACCCCAGAGTGCCAGAGTATTATGGTGCAGAGTGAGAAAGTTGCAGTAGCTGAGAGTCGAGGCGGGCATAATTTTTATCATTATCAAACAAGCAATTCAGCAAAAACTAACACAAACAACACTTAAGTGTGCTGTGGTCTGGCTGGCGAGTGTGGGACCAAGAGGGGAGAGGAGAGAGGGGGAATGCTGGTGTGTTGGCAGAATGGTTCGCCACTTGATCTTTTAGCTAACGAGCGCTTTTCAACAGGAAAGCACACGAGTGTGCGTGTGCCCGAATGTGTGTAAGTGTGTGTGTGTGTGCCTGACTGCTGACAGTCAGACAGCAGAGCATCATAGGCTGTAGGTAGGGGCAGGGGCAGGGAGGGAGGCCTGTCAGGCTGGTAACGGTATCTGCAGGCGCACTTCAAACTAAACTCACCGCAAACAAAGTGGCCTCGTCCTGGCATGCCTACCATCCTCTCCCTTCCCCTCCCCAGCTCTCCTGCTCTACTCGTTCCTTGCTCCACTTAATCACTCAAGCGTAAATCTATTCATCATTCATAAGTTATAAATTTGCCGTGCTGTGTGTGGTGTGTTTTTGGGCGATGGCGATGGCGATGGCGTAAGAAGTGGACGTGGACCGACAGACAGACAGACAGAGACAGAGACAGGCCAACAGGCCGACAGGCTGGCAGCGCCACCTAGTGGGCGGTGGCAGGTTTCGCCACTTAACACACAGTCGCCTCTTGTGCATTGTGCATTGTGTGGCGCGCTTTTGCATTTGATGAGTGTCGTGTCGTGTAGTGTCGTAGATATCTACGTTCTATGTTCTCTATCTACAAGTATCCATCTATCTGCAACTGTGTAGGATCCTTTTGATAAATATTTACAAATTGATTTGCACGGTTCTTTGTGAGGCCTTTGAGCCTTCGAACTATTGGAGCATACAGCCAAAGCTCGATGCCATCATCATCATCATCATCTTCATCACTTGACACACATTCATTTCTCATTCGCTCATCACACTTTTGCTTCTTTTGCAGGTGCCACCGCATCACATCAAGACGTATCAGACTGAGAAACAAGAGAACACCACGCTGGAGTCTGTCACAAGTGCCATACATTTTATGGTTACCAATCAGCATTTTCTCAAGGGTCAAATGCGGGTAAGCCAACCCCTCCAAAAAAAATTCAATAGCTGCCACTTCTACAAGCTATTCACTCTCTTTTGTTTTGTTTTGTTTTGTTTTCGTGTTGCAGCTCAAGTGTACGGCGAACATATTCGACATATTCAAGGAGGAAATCGAGAGCATTATCGAGGAGGATAAACCGAGAATCATGGCCTCGGGACGATCCTACGATATGAACAATTATCCCTTGGATGAGCATGGCAACAGCATCGGCGAACGCGACCGAGGACGAGGCTACGAGGATCACAATGAATCCTATTTAACCTACTATTCGCGTAAGTGTTGTAAAATTCCAAAAGTATTAAGTGTTGCAAAGCGAGAATGGAGAGATGAGCATTTCATTTTAACTATTCACTCAATTCTAAAGCACTTTTATCCATTTTTGGTGCGCTCTAAATTCCTTAAGAGTTTATTAAACTACTCTAAGCAATAAATGAAAATAAATAGAAATATATTTAATGTTCGTTAATTCGTATAAACATTCTTGTAGTGCTGATAAACGCCTGTGTTTATATTATTTACACTATTTATGTTTTCTTTGCTCAACAGCAAATCCTTTTTGGGTAAAAGTATTTGAATATTCTGATAGCCTGATCCTAGCTGCTGCTGCTGGCCTCTACAATTTTTGTGCTTTTGCCATGTCATGTTTGCAATACAAGTAGTTGGACCCAGCCAGGAAATTCAAATGGGAGGCAAGGAGTGAGGCACTTGCTGCTGTCCTCCGTTTAGCTGCTCGAACATACAACTTAAATTATGCAAATAACATTTTGCCAGCATAAACATTCAGTGGAGCTGGAGACTAGGACCGAGACCAAGACCAAGACCAAGGCCAGGACACGACATAGTGAACAGGGCAAACAGGAGATGGAGAGCAGCTGCTTCTGTTATCCTGCAGGATAACCGAGCATGCTGCTTATCGAATCAAATGCTTGGGCCAAATCAAATTGGTTTAAAGTTAGTTGCGACATGAAAGATTGTCGCGTCCATTGATGCAGCAGACGCTGCCAGTTTATGTTGCACTTCCAGTTGCAGTCTGCTTGCTCCCAGGCAATCTTTGAAGTCGTCTCCCGGGTTTCCTTTTCTAATTTTACCGTGGAAAGCATTTTGATTGCTGTGTGGCTTATGTGCTTATGGCCTCCTCCTTCTCCTATATAAATAAGTACTGTTTGCTCAAAGTGTTGCCACTTACTTGCGGCAACATTTACTTAGCACCAATTGCAGCAACAGCAGCAACAACAACAACATCAATGTATGTAACTGAGTTCAGACTCCAAATTGTATTTAAAATTTCGGCAGCAACAAAATATATCCAATTGCGCTGAAAAGTATGCAACATTCTTTGCTGCCCTCAAGGTGGGTTACAAATGCTGGGAACAGTTGGGAGGGAACAGTTGGGAGAACAGTTGGGTTACCGCTTGTGTAGAGTTGCTTGTAGTTTCGATTTGGGGGGCCGCAGTTCCGTTGTCGATTTTGGTGAACTTTATGCAAATGCATTGTTGACACACACACACACACGCACACACATGGGGTTACGTATGTGCATATTTCGTTGACTGGATTTGATTTCGTTTCAACTCGATTTTTTTATAGAGTTTTTTTAAAAATGCAGCCATAAGACGACTTATCAGATATTTTTCAGTCTCACAGCAAGTGAGTTATATTCAATGGAGTGAAAGAGTTGCACATAAAACAAAATGTCCTTGCATACATCTAATATGCAAATGTGACAACGAATCTCTAACAACATATCTATAGGTAGAATTTATTTGTTTTACAGCCAGAGAGCGCTTTACTAAATCCCGTAAAATGAACTTGCGCAATATAAATGTGTATTAGGATAGTTTTGTTACTTATAAGATTATAATAATTACGCAATTCATTTTGTATGCAGAAAAAGATATATGAACAATATTCATATATGAAAACAAATAGTTATTTAGTGAAACTGATACGAATAAAATGTGTTTTAAATATCTTCAATTAGTATACGATTTATCAAAGAAAACAATTATTCTAAGCACCAAAAATTATTTTTTTTTAATTTCTCCGTTCAATTTTAACCTCAAACTAAAATGCATCAACTCCACCTATTAAAGGTTTCAGTCTTTGCTAAGGCAGCCAATTAAAAAAAGCATGGTTGTGCTTATACATATGTATGTATGTATGTATATGTGTATACTAATTACTCTTCCTTGTCTCTCTTTCACATTACAGCGGAGGACAGTGCATCAGGCGCCTCAAAAGCTGCACACGAAATCTTTTGGCGCTTTTGGCTATTGAAGCTTACGGAAATGCTGTCAGTCGAACATATAAAAAAGCTCCACAGACACTTCAACAGGCAGTTGGTGAAGTGGGCGTGGCTTAGCAAGAGTGTCGGCTGTTTGGCAGCACTCGCGATGCCCCTTTGGCTGTGGGGAGCCCATCAAATTATCAGCTGTCAATATGGCAGCGATAAAGCAGCGGCGCAACAACAACAACACCAAACGAACGATAGCAGAGGAAATGACAGGAAGACCAGCGACAAAGTCGCGACAGTCGATTGCAATGTGACAATGTCAAAGGCACCAGCAACGGCAGCAACGGCGGCAGCGGCGACGGGGGGAGGCGACAAATGCTTTTATAATTGTCAAATGGCATTGGCAGCACTTTCGAATCGGGATCAGCAGCAGCATAGCGACAACTTGCAAGAAGCAGCACAGCTCCATCGCGATGATTATGATAGCGATGTTCATGATGATGATGCTGATGACGACGATGACGATGCGAATGATGACAATTTTGATGGTGCTGATGGTGGGAATATTGCAAGTGTTACCAATGCCAGCGATGATTTAACTGCAGCAGCAATAACGAAGGCAGCTGCATTGAAGCGACATCAACAGCTGTCAGCGACACTTGCCCAAGTGGGCGTGGCAGCGACGCTGGATCAACGATTATTGATGACTTGGCAGGAGTTGGCAACGCCAGCGAGCACCTCCTCGTGCTGATGCTGAATTGATGATGAAATGCATTTCAAAAAGTAGCTTAAGGTGTTGCTGAGTTCGCTCTTGCTTTTATTTTCTTTTCTTTTCTTTTCTTTTCTGTTTTCTCTCTCTTTTTGTGTTTAACGCGCGAGCAGCGTGGCAATAATTAATACAACATTACAAGCAGAGGAAAAAAAAAATTAAAATAAATATGTATTAATTGCATTTGGGGCAGCAGGCAAATAATCGAAACAGGACTTGTAATATGATATAGTACAGCAAATTTAATATATATATATACAGTATAAACAAATTAAACATAATATTATATAATAAAAAATATATTTAAGCGAATAAATACAAACAGGTGAAGCTCATAAAATCGTTTTAGAGAGAAAAAAAACGAAAATACTTAATATAGCAATTTAAGAGGCATGTATGTATGTTATTTATTTCCAATGAATTATAAAAGTCTTAAGTCACTGCAAATAGTTCGTCACTCTGTTTATCAACAGCTGAGCAAGAGAGAGAGATCAAAAGAGTCGAAGAAGATGTAAGCCAATAAAAACATAGACTTCAGAATCAAAAGCTTAGCTTTTAACGCTCTCTTCAGTCTAGTAAAACAGCGCTAAAATGTTATAGTTCGATTAGTTAAGAGAGCGTTATGTTGTATTACAGTTTGACATTCACTGTCAACGTACTCTTCACTCTTTAGATCGCAATTTGGTGAATTTTTATTGAGTTTTGCATAAATGTGATAATTCGGAACACCGAATACATAAATATAATAAAGAATTTCAAGAAAATAGTAAAAACTTGCAAAGGGCCTAATTCATGAAATACTATATCACATGTTATTCATATTTCGCCCACACAATACTAGAGCAAACAAAGGGAGAGAGAGGGAATTATAAAAGCTTTAAATTGCACTTGAGCTTAGCTTTTTGTACCGTAGTGCATTTTAAAGCATCAAATGAGTTTGTAAACAATAGTGAAAAGCTTCATATACCTTTTATGAATTGTGTTCTAACTGCACAGTGCTCTCCTTAAGTCTCTAAACAGTGGCCAGTGAAATGTATGTAAATAAAATTAAAACTACGATTAATTCAAAGGAGAACGAAAGCATAAAAATAAAACACAAACATAATATAAAAAACATTATACGAGTACTGAAAGGAACTTTTTACGGTTTTGGAAGCATGCAAAATTAATTACTGTTATTGTTCATTTGTAGACACAAAACAATAATCATTTTAGGTAAAATCATAAATCTTGAAACAAACAAATTCCATATTATTTGAGCAATCAAAACGATAACAACAAAATTATTTAAAATTTTTGGCAAACAAAAATCCAACGGTAAATAGTTCCTTTGCCTTAATAAATAAATCGGTGTAATTGTAACTGGAAGCATAGAGCGCAACATGTAAATTGAATAAAGATTTCGGAAAGATATAATATAACAAAAAAAAACATGAAAATGGTAGATAAAAGAGAATACAATACGAAAACTAAGTTAAATTATGTAATAACAATAAATTAATACTCAAAAAGGAAAAACAAGACAAACCGAAATACATTTATAATCAAAATTTTGAAAGTTGTAAATAGAGAAATATGTTAAGAAGTTGTCTAGAGAGCACAAATCAATTGTGCATGTATGGTTAGTAAATTTATATGTGTAAATGTTAAATATTATTATATTATAATATATATAGATATACATATATCGAATACAATTATGTAATGTAAATGCATGCGCTCAGATTTGTCTAATCAAAACGTGTTGTGAAAGTTGTCTTCCCTTATTTATGTTAGCTCAATGATCTAAAGTTAATTGGTTCATTGACTTTTCGTTCTTCACTTTAATTTTGCTAAGCTTAACTATTCTGATGAGTTTTACAAACTTTTGTGAAATTGTTAAATGGTAGTCAGAATAGATCTACAATATATAAAACCCTGTTAGTGTACATAGAACCCCATTAAGGAACTAAGAGTGTCGATTTCTTATTTTACTTTTAAATATCAATATAAACTATACAAAGAAATATAATTAAATAAATATAAATGTTATTTATCAACTAGGCTAAGAAATAGTTTTAAACACACATGAATAACAAAATAAAACGCTGCTTGCATTGAATATAAAGGACATATTCATATCTAAACGAACAAAATAATAACATTAAATAAACAAATGCAAATACAAAAATTAATAATAGCCAAGATCCCTGTTAACGCCAACTCTAAAATGATGTAAAAAGTAAAAATTATAATACGAAGGAACTCAATACATATAAGCATAAAAAGAAAATTAAATGAATATTATTGTAAAAAGTAAATACATAAGCGACATAACTTAGTATTTATGGCTATTGGTTTAAAAGTAAGCAAATTTAATATATAAATAAACAATAATAAATTACGAATAATGAAATAACAAAAACGTGTTCAACTCTATGGCGGTCTGCGCGTTAACTCCTGTGCCTCACTGTGCTGTGGCGCCATCTATTGTCCAGCCTTTGAACTGCGGATTAAATGGTAAAGCTTTCAACAGGCATGCAAAGCTTTTAAAACTGTTGCAATATTGAATTGTTGTTTTAAAATACACGTGTTGATCTTGAAGCTTCACTTCACTCCCCCCCATTCAAGAGAGCTGACTAAAGCTCTGCCTGAAGGTCAGACCGGACAATATGAAGAATCAGGGCGGGCAGTCAACGCGCTTCAATGACGACGACAACACCGCCCGAGTCCCTTTCAATTTACATTTACTACGACGCGTTGTATTCCGCGAAACTTAATTAAGTTTAGTTTTATTAAAAACTTTTTGCAACAACCACCAAACTGGGTGAACTCCTCCCTCACTTGACCATTATTCAGATCCGGAAAAAATTCATTTTCGTTTTTCATTCAAAAATTTCAATTTTTTCTGTATTATCTATACACGTGTCTTGATTAATTAATTGTACCTCCCCCTCGCGCCCCTGTCTTCGGTAGTGATTACTATTTAATTTTTTTTTTGTTAAATTAAAAAATAAGACGACTACCAAAAATCCTCTGCAAATTTGACAAATTGACCAAAATAATAATTGTTCCTAAAAATTAAATAACACATTACTTTTTACGTGATCAATAAATTAATTAAATTAAAACGTCCTTGTGCCCATACTTAAATTTTTATAAATAAATGTGTTAAAATCGAGAAAATTTGTGTCTTCTGTGCATAGTATTAAAATTCGCGGTGAGTTTCTCAATTGTTTTGGCGGGAAAAAATAAAATAGGAACAATTTCCTTTTTCATTTTGCTTTAGCGAAAAGACTAAGCAACATATTAAGTTAACAGCCCGCTGTTAAGTTGCAGCAACATTTTAACACACTTTCAAATGCTCGTAATAATTTTTATCCAACTTTTTATCCAGCTTGTAAAAAAATTAAATGTAAGAAAATAAAAAATGCACACATTTAATAAATTTGTTAAAAAAAAAAACATTTAAAAAATTTATATTCTTTTATGAAAGCTGAGACAATAGCAATGAGTCCAATAATTTATAGGAAAAGCCCAAAAGCCTTGATCTCTCGCCGAACCGATTAAGCTCAGCTCAACTCACTTCAACTTCACCTCAGTTAAACTCAGTTGGACTCTCTTTAAATTTGATTCTATGAAACTCAACTCGACTCTCTTATAGTTTTGCTTAGATTCTTTTAAGCTCAGTTAAACTCTCTTGAAATTTTGATTATTTTAAGCTCAATTCGACTCCCTTGCACTAAAATGTTTTTGTTTGAAAAGAGCATCAGCGTTTTTGTGGCCAGCCTAACAACTCTCTCTGCGAGTGGTTCGTTGACCCAGTCCGAATCTATTTAAGCATTTCTCCAGGCGAGCCTGCAGTCTGGCGACAATTATCCCATTGGCTAGCACGAATTTAGGATTTACAGTTGCAATTAATAGCTTTCGCTGGCTACAAATACTTGCGATTGAATCATATCACTCCGACTCGGGGACAAAATTACCACAACGTTCAATTGCCTTCGAGTCTTGCATAGAATTGGTAGCAGAAAAGTTCCTCCCCGACTACTTGTAGTGTACAATTATTTCGCATTGGAAATATACATATAAATATATATAGATAGACTCATATATGATAATATTAAAAGAAATAATAGTAAAACAAAAGAATACACTCTATATATTTTGGTATAGACAAATCCGATTGCGTTGATCACAATTATAAATGCCTTTCATCGAACGATTCGTACAAATTCGTAATTTTGTTATGAACATTTGCCTTGTCGAGGCCATACAATTTGTCCAGGACCTAACGCATGCCATTTGTTTGGACTTTCAAGGCCTCTTCAATCTGAAATAGTGGTGCGGTAAGTGAAAGCAAGCAAGAAAAAAGAAAGTGAAAGTGTCAAAGTGTCTACACCTTTTAACTGTTCATGTCAATGTCAAATCTTCTACGCTTCCGTTCATAAAATATGTAAGAAAAAAGAAAAGAACCTCATGGCATTTTCCTTTACTTTCTAAAGAGGTTATGTGAAATGTGTTTGCCCTAATATAGATGTAAAAATAGCTTTGAAATGTTCAAAAATATTTCATAAGCAGGTTTCTATAATTATAGACATATTTTTAATCTAGTCCCACATTTTAAATTAAACCAAAAAACTCATTTATCCAGCACTTAAAAAACATTAATCTCTTTTTTACTACCCAATAATACTTAAAAAGAAAAACATACTCCATGTATATAATTTACGGCATATAATGAGATTCATTTAAATTCAAAGACCACCAAATTATCATTAGAAATATTAAACAATTAGAAGATTCGAAAATATTATCTAAATATTATCTTCACATTTAATTGAAAATTTACCTATATAAAATTAAATAATCGTCGATATCAATTTAAAATGAATGAAAAATAACGTTTATGAGAATCTGAAAATGGATAATAATGGAGAGTTATTAATATAAAAGATAATAAAATGTTATATAAATACAATAGCATAAAATTTATGCTAGATATATGTAAAAAATAAAATATTATACTGTCTATGTCGTCAATAAATTACTAAAGTGTGTGTTCATAACTAATTTAATAAATTTGTTAATGCCAATATTTTTTCCACATAGCTTTTCGCATTTCTTCTTCTTCTGTATTTCGTATACATACACACACACACACTTAAACACAAGCACACTCAATCTTCGAAACCTTAACCCAACCAACACACACAATCCACCGAACTCAAAACTCAGACGGACCAAAGTGAACGTTTAGAATTGTCGTAAATAACAATCGAAACAAAACTAAAAGAACCGACCAATCGATAAACAAATCGAACAAGTTTGCTGACAGCAGGCGTAAATCGATTGGCCGATAGCCAATAAAGCGAACAACAAAACTGCGATTAGCGGACAATTAGACAAAAGGAAGAAACGGACAAGCGAAAATTTTCGACATGCTCTCCTGTGCCTCATTCAATAAGCTTATTTATCAAACGGCCGCGGATGTTACCGCCATGGCCAGCGGTAAATCGACTCCAGTTGGAGTCGATCTTAGTTCTCTGCCGCTGGCAACAGGCGTTGGCGACGGTAGCGTGGGACGTGGTGCCCCCAGCGAAACGCAGAGCGAAATCTCATCGGTGGACAGCGATTGGAGTGACATACGTGCCATTGCATTGAAATTGGGAGTACAAAATCCAGACGATTTGCACACGGAACGTTTTAAGGTGGACCGACAGAAACTAGAACAGTTGATAAAGGGTACGATCAATCCACTGTAATAGATCCATATTCTAATACTCTTCTTAATTCACAGAGAACAGCGTCATTGAAGGCATGAACGGTGCTGAGTATTTCTTTGATGAGGTAAGTGTACATTAAGTTAATGAATTTTATATTGGATTTTAATGCTTGAGCTAAATTCCCTATTCATTTATTATTGTAACATTCACATTTGTAACGTTTTTCCGTTAGATGGTAGAAGAGAATTTCTAAAAATATTTTGAATCAAATTTTTGTAAACATTTGGCTTTGCATTTTCAGTTAAAAATTTGTACTTCATCTAACTAATGGAAATTATTTCAACATATGTTTAATGTTTTTTGCATACCCAATTTAAATTTTAGTGAATAAACTTTAAATGTTTTGCAATTTGTAATTGTTGAAAAGCCAAATTCAAGTGTATTATAAAGGGACGAATATAAACCACAGATATATATTATATCTTTTAGATAATGAACACCACGGATACTTATGTGAGCTGGCCTTGCAGACTCAAGATTGGAGCCAAGAGCAAAAAGGGTAAGAATTTTTTAATATTTGCACATAATGTATGATTTTAATAATTTTACTTATTTTTTATAGATCCCCATGTGCGAATTGTGGGTAAAATGGAACAGGTGCAGCGTGCCAAGGATCAAATTCTGAGCAGCCTGGACTCAAGGGTACGTACAGACGAGTAATAGTGGCATTCTAAGTGCTATCTTAGAATTTCATATATGATCGCTAAATAAACTTATTTATTATTATTATTTATTATTTATTTATTTTTATTTAGGGGACGCGTGTGATTATGAAAATGGATGTCAGCTATACGGATCACTCTTACATCATTGGCCGCGGCGGTAACAATATAAAGCGGATTATGGATGAATCGCATACGCATATACATTTCCCAGATTCGAATCGTTCGAATCCCACGGAGAAATCGAATCAAGTTTCGCTTTGCGGCAGTTTGGAGGGCGTTGAACGTGCCAGGGCCATGGTGCGACTCTCGACACCGCTGCTCATCTCGTTCGAGATGCCAGTAATGGGTCCAGGAAAGGTGCAGCCAGATCACGAGACGCCCTACATCAAGATGGTCGAAAGCAAGTTCAATGTGCAGGTAATAACCCCAAGAAAATACTCTTATCCCTGGAAATGTATTTTCATGCTATTGTTTCTGTTACCAGGTCATATTCTCATCGCGACCCAAGTTGCATACATCCCTGGTGCTTGTCAAGGGCTCCGAAAAGGAGTCGGCCCAAGTACGCGATGCCACACAGCTCCTTATCAACTTTGCCTTTGAGAATATTGCAGTAAGTACAAAGCAGTTGAATCAATTACAATTTTGGCATAATCCAATTGATTTCCTTTTTAGAATCAAATTCTTGTCAATGTGCAAATGGAGATATCGCCGCAACATCATGAGATTGTAAAGGGAAAGAATAATGTAAATCTGCTGAACATCATGGAGCGCACACAGACCAAAATCATATTCCCCGATCTGACAGACATGAACGTGAAGCCGCTGAAAAAGTCACAGGTTACGATTAGTGGACGCATCGATGATGTCTATAGGGCGCGACAACAATTGCTTGGCAATTTGCCCGTTGTCTTGATATTTGACTTTCCCGACAATCAGACCGATGCATCTGAAATTATGGGTCTTAACGTCAAATACGGCGTCTATATAACGCTACGCCAAAAGGCGCGACAAAGCACGCTGGCCATCGTTATCAAGGGCATTGAGAAATTTATAGGAAAGTTACCCCGACAATGTAAACCTAAATGAAAACTGAAAAATGAACTGATTTTCCTTTTTCTCACTTGCAGACAAGATATACGAGGCACGCCAGGAGATATTATGTCTGTCGACGCCGGCGATCAAACCGGAGCTACCCGATCATTACTATATGCCCAAGGATAAGGATCTGAATTTGGCGTATCGCACTCAATTGACCGCATTGCTTGCTGGCTATCCCGATAGTCCGAAGACGCCTTCCCTGTTGCCGCCCTCAATGGGGTCACAATTGTCGCCATATGGCAACAAGAATCATTTACTGCTCAATGGCAATGTAGCCGTTGGCATGACCACGCCCACTGGGGTCTGCACGCCCACTCAAAAGTATATGCCGTTACACAATAGCGCCTACCAACCGCGTCAAGTGCCGACTATAACCCAGAACAACAACACCAACAACAACAATAACTTTTTGCAAGTACCTACCTCAGGACTTTTGAAGCCGCCACAAGTGCCTAGCGGTCCACCATCGGTGGGTTCGAATGTATCGCCACGCAACAGCTGTAGCCAGAACACAAGCGGCTATCAGAGTTTTAGCAGCAGCACCACATCGCTGGAGCAATCGTATCCACCATATGGCCAGTTGCAGGGGGCCGTCTCATCGACGTCCTCCTCGTCGGGTGGCAACAACAATCGTGCGCACTATTCGCCCGACTCCACGTACAGCAGCGAGACGGGCAGCATTGCTGGCACCACCGCACGTCTTGGTCGCCGTCTTAGCGATGGAGTACTGCTTGGGCTGGGCAGCGCCATAGGCGGCGCACATCTGTTGCCCGGCAGCGCTGAAAGCTATCGCAATCTTCATTATGATCTGGCCGCCGCTGCGGGCAAGCATCAGCACCATCAACAGCAGCAGGCATCGCAACGTGCTTGTGAATTTGATATACAACGTGCACTTGGCTTCAAGGCCATGGAACGCACACCTGTCGCTGGTGAGCTGCGCACTCCAACCCCTGCCTGGATGGGCATGGGAATTAGCCGCACATCGCCAGCACCCATTGAGACGGTGGATGATGGTTCCAATGGTGGTGCCAATACAGCCAATGGCTGGCGTATGCCGCCACCACCGCCAGGCCTTTGTTCCCCATACGGACTGAGCGCAACGACGGGATTGCTGGACGCAACGCCCGTGAGTCGGCGCTTGCAGCTGTCCCAACATAAGGACATACACACACTACTAACGAGCGTCGGCTTGGAGCACTACATAAGTGAGTAGTAGCCCAAATAATCCAATCGAAATTCAGATAATAATTAGTAGTTAAATTTGGTGTTACTATAATTTATTTGAGCAATTGAAAGTTTACAAATTGAATGAAAGCATTCTATTATGTTGCGTAAAAATGGTCAAATATTTAGGTCAGTTCAATATTATTTAATGCAGCTCTATTCCTATTCGACATACCTATAGATAGATACATTATGTGAACGATCTGTTAAATTATTTGAATTGTGCACAACACTTCAAGAAACAATTTAACTACCTTTCAATTAACAACCAATCAAGAACATTTACTTTTTTACAAGTAAAAATCATCTAATAAGTTGTATCAACTTCTGTCAATTTGATACAATTTTGGATCCTATTTAAGGCCTTGTATGTTACATTATTAAAGCAAGCACTCGTAACAACCTGACTATTTCCCAATTAAAAATAAGTTGATTTTGTCGCTTACTGCTAATTTTATTGCACATTCACATTTTTTCTAACTTAAATTAACTTAATTACTGTTTTTAGTAGAGACACCAGAATATTGTTTCCATGTGTCAAATCCAGTCGAAAGATCTATTTTAGAAATATTGGGAATCCAAACGGTTTCAACGATTGCATCCACTTCACTCAATCTATAGGCCTTCAAAATTCTCTTTACTTTTATCTCAACGTTTCGAAGCTTTGTTGTATCCTTCTAGCGCTCTGTCTGAAACAGAATCCATTTAATTCCTCTTGCAGGAGATATATTCAGGAAAGGCTTCCAATCATTTTAGTTCGGATTTCTGCAAGATTGATCCAATCCTGTTTTCGTTGTCCTTTCACAATTCTTGTCCAGCTTACGTCGAACTTTAGACAGAAATATGCATCGTCGTTCCAAAAGTGTTTTTCAACTTTTGCAGAAGATGAAATTTTTATGCAGTTCCAATTTTTGCTTAGTACGAATTGCTAGGTTCATAAATTGTTGGTTTGATTAAATCATTTCATTTAAGGAAGAACAATTCATGTCTCCGTCTCGCATAGCCGAGTTATCCAGCCGATGGTTAATGCTTCTTTAAAGGCAAGAACAAAGTGTTAAAAGCAAACACGACATTGCCATGGAAACTCAAAGCTGTTGAACATTAATCTCTTAGTATTTGATAAAACGTATTAATGTAGATTTTATATAGACGTACCAATGGATTGACTTTTAGAGGCATATGTATATCCATCAGCCAATATATAGTTTTTACCATTCGAAGTGAGTGTTCCTTTTCCTTGAAATTTTTATAGATATAATGATGCCAACATAATAGACCAAACAATTTCTCTGTACAGTGCGCCAGTTGCTGGATCGTAAGCTGGAGAAAAGTGGATGTTTTTAAAGCGTTGAAGTGTCGATATATCATAACTAGTAAATTTCTATTGTCTCCATTTCTTTTTTTATTTATATATATATATTTTTTTTTTTTGTAATTTTGGTTTCCCTTTTATTTTTTTTATTTATTTTTTTTATGTTTTTTCGTTTTTTTTTTATCTTTTTTTGTATTCATATTTGTTGTTTCTTGTTACATTTTATACATCTAGATTTTTTTTATTATATTTGTTTTTTTTTAAGAGTATATCTTTTTTTGTATTTTAATTTTATTTATTTTTATTTTTTTTTTTTTTTTTTGATTTTACATGGATTCTTGTTATGAGGGGCAGTCCTCAATTCTACTAATTGATTCCTTAATGTATTTTTTTCATTTTTTATATTTTTTTGTACTTTTTGTGTTTTTTTATATAATTTCTTTTTTTTTGGCTTTTACATGGGTTCTTGTTATAAGGGGCAGTCCTCAATTCTACTAATTGATTCCTTAATGTATTTTTTTTTCTTTTTCCAAATTTTTTTTTTTGTAATTTTTGTTGGTTCTTATATAATTTTTTTTTTTTTTTTTTTTTACATGGGTTCTTGTTATAAGGGGCAGTCCTCAATTTTACGAATCGATTCCTTAATGTTTTTTTTTTTTTATTTTTATAGATTTTTTTTGTCTTTTTTTTAATTTTATAATGTTTTTGGATTTTACATGGCCTTTTTTATATAGGGGCAGTCCTCAATTTTACTAATCGATTCCTTAATGTATTTTTATTCTTTTTCCAAATTTTTTGTTTTTTTTTTTTTTTAATTTGTGTTTTTTTATATATATATATTTTTTTTTATTTTACATGGGTCTTGTTATATGGGGGCAGTCCTCAATTTTACTAATCGATTCTTTAATGTTTTTTTTTTGTTTATATTTTTATAGATTTTTTTTGTCTTTTCTTGATTTTATAATGTTTTTGGATTTTACATGGCATCTTGTTATAAGGGGGTCAGTCCTCAATTTGGCTAATTGATTCGTCAATTTTTTTTTTTTTTTTTTTTTTAATTTTGTAATTTGTCCTGTTATAATTTTTTTTTTGTCTTTTTTTTTAATTTTGTAATGTTTTTTTGATTTTACATAGGTTCTTGTTATATGAGGTAGTCCTCAATTCGTCAATTTTTGTGGGTTTTCTAGTGAATATTTTTTTGTCTTTTTTTAAATTTTATAATGTTTTTGGATTTTACATGGGTTTTTGTTATATAGGGACAATTCTCAATTTGTTAATTGATTCAATTTTTTTAGGATTTTCTGAGTAAATATTTCTTTTTTTTGAGATTTTGTGAATTACATTTTATGTTTTAGGATTTTACATGGGTTTTTGTTATAAGGGGTCAGTCCTCAATTTGCTAATTGCTTCGTGACTTTTTTTTGGGGGTTTTCAAAGTGAATATTTCTTTTTTTGGGATTTTGTAAATTTAATTTTAAAATGTTTTTGTATTTTACATGGGTTGTTCTTGTTATATGGAGCCAGTCCTCAATTTGCTAATTGATTTGTCAAATTTTTTTGTGGATTTTTTAGTAAATATTTCTTTTTTTGGGATTTTGTAACTTGTTTTGTTATAATTTTTTTTTTTAATGTTGTAATGTTTTTGGATTTTACTTGGGTTCTTGTTATATGGGGCAGTCCTCAATTTGTTAATTGATTCGTCAATTTTTTTTTTGTTTTCTAAGTGAATATTTCTTTTTTTGGGATTTTGTAAATTTAATTTTAAAATGTTTTTTGGATTTTACATGGGTTGTTCTTGTTATATGGAGCCAGTCCTCAATTTGCTAATTGATTCGTCAAATTTTTTTGTGGGTTTTCTAGTGAATATTTCTTTTTTTGGGATTTTGTAACTTGTTTTGTTATAAATTTTTTTTTGTTTTTTTTTAATTTTATAATGTTTTTGGATTTTACTTGGGTTCTTGTTATATGGGGACAGTCCTCAATTTGTTAATTGATTCGTCAATTTGTTTTTTTGCTTTTCTAAGTGAATATTTATTTTTTTTTGGGATTTTGTAATTTGTCTTTTTTTTAATATTTATTTTTTTTAATTTTTTGTTTTTCCCTTTTTTTGGCCACTCTTCAATTTTAATAATTGATTCGTGAATTTTTGTATATATCTTCTCCATTCTTTTTTTTTTGGGTAGTTTTACATTTAAATATTACTTTTTTTGGGTTTTCTTTACATGTTTTTGTTATGTCTTTGTACTATACTCAGCATTACTAAATTTCTACTATATGATTTTTTACCCAACGGTAAACGGATTTGCACCATGATTTTTTTTTTTTTTTGGTTCCTTAATATATGAATTTTTTTTTAGTTTTGTTACTTTCAATATTTCTTTTTTTTTAATAGTTTTGAACTATTTTTTTATATTATGTATATTTTTGATAGTTTTACTACTTTGCACTTAATTAAGCACTTATAATATAATCACCCGTATTTCCATATTTTTTTTTGCAGAGATTTTCGTTTTAAACGAAATTGACTTGGAAATGTTTACAACACTGACGGAGGAGAATCTAATGGAGCTGGGCATCACCGCGTTTGGAGCTCGCAAGAAGCTGCTGGCGGCCATTCACACGCTTCTGGCCAACGAAGCCGCCTGCAGTAGTATGCCCAGCAGCAGCTCCTCGCAGAGCTCCTCGCCGCGATTCTCCGGCAGCGCTGCGCCCGGAGCCGAGCGTCGTCCCTCGAATCAGTGGTAAATGCTGAGACAATTGTGGGTTATAGTAGATCTATATGCCTAAACAAAATGCTCAATACTAACTATATAATATAGGAAAAGTGAAGAACAGAATTCTCAACAAATACGAAACCCTACACAAAAATAGTATTCAAAGCCTCTCAACTCGTTTATTTATTTAACGTTAATTCTAATCTTGCTTGAAGTCTTCAAAATAACTGTAGTGAATATACCACGAGAAATTGTAACCTAAACAAAACTAGAAACCAGAAAAAAACAAACAATTTGAGAAGTTTTCAGTGATGCGTATACTAAATTTGCAATTACGTAGTTTGGCTTGACTTATACTCGCATTTGTACTCAAACGAATATCTAACTTGTGAATAATTTATGCACTTTAACTACGTATTTATAATGTTTATTGTAAAGAATGAATTTAACTGAAGAACATGTTGTTTGAAACAAAAAACACTTTATGGCTTGTAAAATTCTAAATAAATAATAACAAAAAAGCAAAACAAAAAAGCAAAACAAAAAAATTAAAACAAAACAAAAAAGGAAAAAACAATAACAAAACAAACTAACTGAATAAAATAAAAATAAATAAATTTGAAACAAAAACAACTATGCGATATTAAATGAACTGAAGATGGGGCGAAGGAGGTAGGAGAAGATAAGGAAGATAAAAGCAGGAACAAGGAAGGGAAAACAAGGGAGGAGAATTCATTTAATATTCACAAATGTATAACTATTTACATTATCAAATTCAACTCAAACCCCAAAACCAGGAGACAAGTTGAAAGAGATCTATTATCTTCGACTAGTCAAAGCCGATGAAGAAATTTTCGACGGTTCCAGCAAGATAGATGACGGAAAAATGTGGAAAGCGGAAAGGTATGGTATTAAATTATTGTGATTACTTTGACGGACAGACAACAAAAGGCAACAAATCGACACGTTGATTTGAAGATACTTTTCGGTTACGGCACAAACACAAGATTAATCACGGAGTTGAAATTATTTCAATATTTTACACACGGAGCAACTGAAGAACTTTTAACAAATTACTGAGTGAAACTGGAAACACGTCACGAGTCGACGAGGTTCGAATGTAAAATGAACTACTGATGGTAAGAAAGTCAGCCTATTTATAGCAGAAAATACTGTGCAAAGTCGCCATTTGCATTTCGCATCAAGGACATTGGAAGGTAATGGTAATAGAATATAGAACTTCTTGGAAATACTCGTACCTGCTTAAGCCACGTACCTTGAGTACCTTAAGTCCACGGCTTAGGTAATTACACTCACTCACTTCAAGGACAAACTGCCTTTAATGACTACTACCTGCGAACAGACGGTTCTCATATGTATGTATTTGCATTTCCAACAGATCTTCCAGTGGAAAATTTTAAAATTCCTGGAAATTTTACGCTAATCGCATATGCCTTAAAGCATAGATAAAATGGCAACTGGTTTTTCCAAGAGAAAGCATATTATAATATCGTTTTAAAGAACCATAAAAGTATCTTAAGAAAAGAAGACATTACATTTTACTAGACGGCCAGAGACAGAGAACTTAGTATGTTCGAATTTCTTATGAATTTGGTAATTAATATTCTTCCTGTGCCACATTTTTTTTCGAAAGACGATTTAAAATATAAACAATTTTAGTAAAATTTAATTTTAGTGTTCCCCAGGAAAAAAATATATATGTATGTATATATACATATAATGTTCATAGAGATCGATTAAGCAATCAACAATTACTAAAACAATTAGTGGATGGGACAAGCAAATTAGAAAGGAATCATTTGATGATTATATTCCTGAAAATTTTAAAATAAATGTAAAAATTAATTAATTCATCTGGATTATAACTCAGTGCGTAAAATATTTAAAAGTACACGACTACGACATACCCGCTACCCATTCTCAATACAAACAAAACTGTGCGGGATTCTGAAATACTAATAATTCATTAATAACTTCTAAGATGTGTATCTGATCGCAATTCAATTTTATGGAATCGCAAATACGTATTATTGTATGTATCGCGGCACTAGCTTAGAAATTCTGTTAGCCATTAGTTTCGAATAGATGAAGAAGAATAATTCATCTGCGTGCGTTTTAGCTTTATCTCCTAGTCTGAAATCTAGGAGTTCTTTCAGACAGACGGACATGCAACGATCATGGCTATATAGTCTTGACTTTTGACTCTAATCAAGAATATATATATGTATTTACTTTCTGCCTCTTACATCAATATACTTTCGACAGTTATTATATTAATAATATCCTTTTACGCTATGATTAGCGAGTATGCAAAATACAGTTTCATTTTTAAAATGAAACAAGTAAGAAAGCTACAGTTGAATGTGCTCGACTGTACGATACCCGCAACCTATTTTGAATAAAAGCAAAATATTGCGGTATTATTCTTAAACTATACCCAAACAGTAAACCATAAAGATACTATAAGTATTCCAAGTATTCCAAATGGTATGGTACAAAACTATTTCTTTAATAACTTTGGCAATTTTTATCTGATCGCAAGCAAACTTTGAGGAATTACAAAGCCTATAGTTATTATTGTATATACTAAAATTCGCGACTCTAGCTTTATCGCTTGTTATTCGAGATTTGTCAATTTGAGAAGGCGGAAGTGGGCGCGGCAAAAATTCGATACAAACATAATCTGCCTGCAAACATAACAAGTGATGTCGAAAAGTTATAGCTTTATCTCTTATAGTCTCTGAGATCTGTTCATACGGACAGACGGACACGGCTATCCGCTGATATAATAATATAATATATATAGCGTCAGAGATGGCTCATTATGCCGGCTACATACATTTCCTGCCGGCACAAAGTTATTATATCCTTCTACACTATGAATAGCGGGTATAAAAAAAGAAATTTTTTAATACAAAAGTCTATTTATTTTACCTGAACAATTTTGTTCATTAAATTAATCATAGCTAACAGATTGAGAAAGAAAATTTAAATACAAAACGTACATAAGCTTTGTATTAATTGCTCATTAATTTGAACAGATGACCATGTAAAATGTTTGTTTGATACATTTACTCTCGGTACACAGTAATAATATCTACGCTATGTACACCGTACATACATACATACATATGTATTTATATGTATGCTTCGTATGAATTGCTCATTAATTGAAAGAGATTGTGATGTAAATGTAAAATGTGTTGGTGGACATTAATGTATAAGTTGTTCAATCTAAAGAGTTTTATAGTTGCATTGTGAAATATCCCATCTAATGTCTCAAAATATACTAGTCCTATTTGGAACAGCTTCGTTTTATTATTTGGGTATTGACGCATTTTCCCAAAAATCCGCATATCGATAACTTTATTTAATTGGTGTGAAAATACATAAGCACTTATATTTATTGGAATTTGTAATTAAAATACTTTCTGCTCTAATTAGCGGTTTGCTCAGTAAACACAACTTTTGTTTCTTAAAGAAAATAGATTAGAAAAATTGAAATGAAAATTTACATATGTAATTCATGTGCGTTTTGTGCTTTAATACACATTTGCACTAAACAAAATCAAAAGAGAATATGTTACTTATATATCTTAGTTTAGTGATTAGATGATAGATTATATGGTTATAATAAACGTTTCGTGATTAGATGATACATTATATGGTTCTAATAAACAAGTTTAAACTGAATTCTTATAAATAAAATAATTTCTCTGCAAGAGTAGCCGATGTATTACGCTGAACGCTTTGGCCAATCAAGAAAGCCATCTTATGAGCGTACTGAAAAACGAAAAATCAAATTAATAAGTTTAACAAATAAATATCGGAAGCTTTCATGACTTGCCATGCAGCACGCTGGAATGCGAACAGTTCCAGGCCAATTATAATATAAAAAGCATAGCTTGTAGCTTAATTTTTGTATTATATCTGGTCCGTAATTTGAATCGTCTCGTAGCACAACGAAATGAGTTGGGCTTACAGTTCCTTGTCGAACCGTTTGGGAAACCAAGAAGAAATCATACATTTGAGCTCGTGTTATGCCCTTGTCAACTACGGTTCCCGGCGATGGATTTGTGTAATTGTTGTTACTTCCCTGAAAATAGTCAGAATGAAAGGCTTCGAAATTTTATGTTAACTTACGTTATTCAATTATTACCGTAAAGAATCGCGTATTTATACGCTTCTGGACAACTATAAACGTTATTTTTATATTTTTGCCACTAATAGCCTCGAATTGGGGAATCTCATACATGGAGCATAGATTTAGTTGACCATCCCCAACGCCATCTCTGAAAGTTGTGAAGGATAATAATAACAAGTAACATCTGAATTTTGTCTCATATTTCGTATAGAAGACTTTGGAGAATAAGATATTTTGATGCTTCTACCCTAATACCTGTAAATTATAACACTGTCCGGAAGATAACCATTGCGCCGCTTATAGCTCTGCAGAGCACACTCAAAAGCCGAAGTTAGACCATTAACCAACTCTTCTCGTTTGGTTTGCACAACCGCCTTGCTATACCACTGCGTATAGGTTGCGTTTAAGGAAGCGACAAATGCTAATATATTTGTAGAATATTAATAAATGTGTATAAACTAATTATTTAACTATAGTTACCCGCTACAGAGCTGCACTTTTGGCTGGGATCATGATACGAATCGATGCCGCAAATCATTACTTTTGGAATGGAATTTTCACAGACCACAAGGAACCACCCAATTTGCAGTTCATTTGTAATATAATCTTTTGGACTATCGAGCGGTTCTTGCCATCATTCAACAATGTTCTGGCGTTGATTATCTATAATTAAACATTGTAATTACTAATAAGAAGCACACAGGATGTGTGTTATTTACCTGTGAGGCGACAGGTAATTCAGCACAACAAATCTTTTTAATTGCCGAGTATCTGTCGTCTCTGCTGGTGGGACAAATACAAACAACTATTTGAGTTTGACTAACGATGTTGCGACGTAGAGCATCCACATAAGAGTCTATGCGATCCTGATCCAATGTCAATTTCTTTGGTTTATTTATGCGCATACCAAATGCGGCACAACATGTCTCCATATGTTTCATGAATGAATTGCAAGCACTGAAATCGTTTTTGTGATATATCAAAAGCCAATTATCTATGTGAACAACATCGAGTAATTCACTGTTGGTTGCATCTCGCGAAAAATCAGCATTTGGACCGGCTGATACGGTTTTATTCGCAAAATATATTTGCTCGTCAAGTAGTTTGCGGCCAATGACGCTGACGTTGTTATTGGCTAGCGTCAATCCCCAATTGGCAAGAATTTGCTTTGCCTCGTCATTTTTATTCACATTTTTCACGTACTTCTCTAAAGCCAAGATCCGTTGATTTGGCGTAACTCGTGTAACTGCTGCAATGTCTCGCATAAGTTTTTTATCAGCACGAATCTTATCATGGATGCCAGTCAAATAGCATAGTTCGGGTATTAAAGAATAACGTATTTCATCTTCATCTTTGCTCGCATTTTTTTCATATTTCTGTTGTTTTTTTGCTTATCAATAACGGCTGTTTGATGTCTTTGATATTAATGTTGTGATGTGACTTGTAATATTCGATATAACTGCAAGATCCGTTGCGTGTTTCAAACATCGATTGTGGATTTTCAGTAAAGCAAATATCATCAATTCTATATGTACGATTATTATATCTGGTAATAATAATGCTACCCAATAAATACATTTTCGCCTGCTCCTGATAGCCACTCTTATTTTTCAGATAGATGTCAACGAGCTCTTCCAACACGGTCCTTTGACATAACAAACGGTGCGATACATCACAGCAAAGCATCAAACCGCCATCGTACTCGTCGACAGCTGTCACATATCCAGGCCATACTTCTAATTTTTCAATAGGTATTATTTTTGGTTGTGTGGGATCAAAGTTTTTGCGATCGAATTTCACATACTTGAGTGTACGCATAATGCGATCAAATAGAATGTTGTACAGTTGAATGCAGTTCTTGAGGGACTCTTTCTTCTTGAATAGCAAACGTATTTCGATTTCACCATTTTCCGCAGTTTTGGTAACAAACGTTGTCAATTCTTCTTTGAGCAAAATCGGTAAATATAATAAAGAACCATCAAAGGTCTTTGTGCCGCCAAATTTATCCTTATGTTCGTTTAAGTATTTGTTCCTTAAGTGGATTGAATCGACATTGGGACTAAAACGCACTTCGTACAAATAGACTCCCTTGCTGGGATCAGAGTTAAGGCAAATGTAATTGGTTGACACATTAATCTGGTTGCCTGTGAAAAGCAGAAGTATAATGTTAACTAACGCGAATAAATATTAAGATAAAAAGGTCATCTCTTAACGGTAAAGAAAAATTATTAATTAATTAATAATTATGTAGTTTGCTTAGAGTACGCATAAATATAAAAACTAAAATGTAGTTAAATGTATTTTTTTTAGTAGTATAATATGTAAAACCTATTTATAAAGATATGGTATATATAGCTTATATAAAGAAGAAAAAAGTTGTACCTTTTACGCCATAAATTTGATTTGGTAAAAATAATCCCGGCTTGGTAATGCAAGTCTTAGCATCGGCCACTAAGTTTTGATTGTGATCTGAACCTGCTTTTTCCACAGACACTTCGAATTTGCTTGAAGTCGCACCCACGTCAATTCCCTCAGAGGATTGTGTGGCATTTATGCTCTCCACAGGCTGAATTCCACCGGCCAAAAATGTTTGCAAAAAATTGCCACGACCGCACCCACGTCCAACTGAGATGTTGACATTTTGAAAAGATGTTGCTAATTCGTTGGCGACATTGTCCCTGGCAACACGTCGATACTCGCCGCTTGATAGCGATTGATCAGCATCCAAGCCGCTATCCTTAGTTTGATCGCCAGTACTAGCCGAAATTTCAGAAGGCTCATCTTTTTTTCTTGAACAAAGCCAATAAGTTGCCACGACCAGACATGTCCTATACATGCAAAACAAAAGCAAATATACATATACAAATGTACATACATATGAATTACTTGGACAATTGTCAATAAGAATAACTTACGGACACAAACTATCTTTTTGTATTTCGTATTTCGTCACTCTATTTTGCTTTTGACAAATTATATACGCACAATTGTAGAAATACACACATGTAGAAATTCCTCTACAAATTATACAGTTAGTTTTCCTTCGATTTACAAAATGGCGGCAAGCCACGACCTTTTTGCGTAGTGAGAATGACAAAATGCAATTACAATGTTTACCAAAAGCACATGTATGTGCGTGTTTTCATCAACAAACTGGTAATTGAATAATAAACTTAGATTTACCTATATATTTTGCTATACGAAATTTTTCTTACCGTACGAAATAGGTGCGATATAATCTGCTTTAATAGTACTTTTGCTCTATTTTTTTTTACAAATCGTAATACAAATTATTCTCGGAAATTATACTCGAACAACAAATTGGAACTGATCGGTTTCTGAAATGAAAACTTCAAACTGTTTTATTAGTTACAGTGTGACCACCAGCAATATTTTTGAAACATACATTTTTACACCGATATACCAAAATACAGAAACGCCGAGAACTGGAATCTGTTTACACTTCGAGAAATATGGGCAACGGTAATTTCTCAATATGGCGGCTCTGAAATGTCAGCTGTTCAAATTTAAACACGAGTTGGCGAACAATTCAAAAAACAGCACGCGCATTTTATAATGGAAAATTTTCTTAAATTTCAGGATTTTATTGAGGATTTTGACGAAGTGGACGGAAAATTAACGGAGTATAGAGTATAGGCCATTGTAAATAGTAAGGAAATCGCCATCAGTTCGGGGCTATGTACATATGTAAGTAGATTTGCTGGCAGCACTGTAATATTTACATAAATACATTTACTTTTTAGTAACGGCATGGGTGTTTTTGGGAGCGCGATGTTCCTGGAAACAGCGAATCATTTTTTGAAGATAATTTTCGAATTAATAGGGAGGAGTTTGGCACCCTTGTGGAACGACTTTGTGGATTGGCCAAAAAAGGCACTACATTTCTCCTCCCATAACTCGAACAACCTAGCCTCGGGATGCCACTCCACGATATTGACGGCTTTCGAGTTTTTTGGCTTATCTAAAAAGTGCGTTCGCTATTTCTACGTAGCGCGCGGACGTAGAAAAACCGTCTTTTCTGTCTTATGGGCTTTTACATAGGGCGAACGTAACATTCGGCCTGAACGGAAAAAACAAAAGAAAACCGGTTTTGGGTGCAGTGGAAATAAGCTTATTAGTGTTTGTCAACAACACTTTTTCACACTATTGCAGTACCAGTCCCACAGAATCTCCGTTAAACTGTAGAAAATCTCAAGCAACATTTTTTATTCTCATACAATTCGGATATTGTTTCTTTTTTCGTAAAACAAAATAAATATATCTTCATGATTATATTATAATTTGATATATATTGCTCACTAATTATGAAAACCGTATAAAATTTTTAAAGCGCGCAGTACAATTTTGAATAAACATTGACACGCCATATATCCGATACTTAAATTCATCCCTGATCCACACAACACTTTTTGTGAAATCGATATTTATATTAGCGATACTACGATAACAATTTCCTAAACATCGTCTAGATCGCTGGTAAATTGTAATTTAAGTACTGGTTGTAAATATTATTATTAATGCAGTTATGAAATGAAATAAGCATTGTATTCGCTATTTCATTATAGCAAAATACGAAAAATGTAATGGTTTCCTTTCAATACATAAAATTTACACACATACATATTAATTACATTTATAGAACATTATTATACCTTGATTTTGCTACCATCAAGGAATGGGATGAAAATTCAAATTTACCGGGCCTTCTCTCGACAGAGATACCACCCAGTCAGTTTCTATGCTGACTACGATACAATCTCCTAGTCTGTCATTAAAACCAAAATAGCGCAAGACATTCATTTGAGGTCCAAGATCCAAAAGACAAGTGCAGAATACAAAACTGGTTTTCTTTCATATGATTTCTGTCTATAGTTGTTCATATGTACATATGTATGTGCAGTGCCGGGTTTGCGTTATTTTTAACCAATAACTGACGGAATAAATAAAATACTTTACGAATTGCCCTCGTCAATTATTTTTAGCAAAGAGCTTTTCGCCTGTGTTGTGTGAATTCTGTAAAGAAAAAGTTCGTTTAGTGTTATACTTCAACTCGGTGCTTAAGCAATAGGAGGGAGAGCTTAAACGTGAGATCATCGATTTCAAGGAATATACAAACAAGTTTACACATCTCAATTGGCTATGTACGTACATTTGTATACATTCATTAACATATGTATGCAGTATATACCAAAACATACATGCATTTATACACATATTCTTATGTTTGTTATGTATATAAACATCTATGTATTGGTAAATGCAATGACAAATGTATTTATAACTACTATTTAAAGAAAAAATTATGCTTTTTAAGCGAATGTGTGTCTATATAAATAAATGAACTCAGCGTACAGACAACGTGTGTATATAAATATCAGTACATATGTACGTATGTAAGGTTGCAAACGTACAAACAAAAGTCGCTGGTGATAAAGTTTTTCGGTCCCTACCTACTTCCACACCTCTTATCAAACTGAAATCTCATGACGTAACTTCATTGTATATGTAGATCCGGAATTTATTTGTCTATATCTCTGTGGATTTTTTTTACATTTAATCAGGAAGTTTCAAATATTTATTGTGAAGCAAGAAGAAAGTGGTCTCTCATGGCTGTCGTGCATTCTTCAAATGCAAATACCTGTATATGAAATCGTGATCTATTTTTATCAGTCCAACCCAATACAATGGAGGAACACGAAATAGAACACTTGCCATTTGCATGAATTCATTCTAATTAGAACGCGCCACTTGTAAATATCACACGAAATGTTTGCGATTAATTTGTGTTTATCAATTTATTGTACAAACATAAAGATTACTTGGCAGCTTTGACAACAGAGCCTAACCATTGTTATTTGTTGTTTTTAATATTGATAGAAAGATACTCTAAACAGCTGACTTGACTTTGTGTGCTTGCAGCCCTGAAGATCGACTTATCAATGCAATGAATTGACGTGCAATGAACTCAATTGAAGACATGTATACAATTTGAACAACAGCTCAGTTGTTAGTTTGGCTGCATGCAAGCGTAGTGTTAAAAACTATTTTAACCCTTAATAGTACAAATCATATAAGTCCGTGCAAATTTTAAAATTTTGATTTTGACAGTTTTTTAATTTCTCATTTATTAAACGGTGATAAATAAATTCAGCAAATATGTTCAACATTTCGATCAATGGTCCAAAAAAATAAATAAACCATAAAATGTACGCTGCAGATTTTTTATCGACTTATCGAAGTTAATTTACAATAAATGTCATGAAATTGAAACGGATTTTGTAATTTTTAATATAAATTTTTAAAATGTTAAATAGAATTATATACAATAAGTGAATCTACATTGAAACAAATAAATTTAAAAACATATATATATATATTGTTATATATATATAAATTTTTTTTTTTTGTTATCGAATTAATTGCAGATCTTCCACAGAATCTGCATTTTCTGTTATCGACAAGTGCAGATTATGTGGAGGCTCTGCAAGTAATTTTTTTTTTGTTTCCGTATCGAAAACCGAGTAGGTATCGTCAATATCGTAACACGAAAGAATATATCATTACAATAACAGATTCGCAATTAAGAGCCAATAATATAATGAAAGCATACATATTCTTAATACTTTAAGGACGATGCGTTCGAGCACTGGTTCGGAGAGGTCTTCGAGTCAACTTTCAATATATGATTATCCAGAGCATTTGAATCCATTTGCCGATGATGACAATCACAAGCGTTTGCGATTTTGGAGTTTATCAAAACGCGGCGATAACAGACGGCGAAGTTTTTCGGTTGGAAACTTAAAAGAGTTGTGGTTAGTATTGTATACCAATTTAATCCATTATTCTGTATACAATTTTAAAATATGCAATTCTTTAAAGGCCTCTCAAAACTTTTTCATTAAGAAAAAAGAAGTCATCGACTTTGGGTATACAGAAGACATCAGAAAGCCCTCCAGTTTTACGTCGGAGTTTAGAACCAAACTCTCTGTACCCAGGAGACCAGGCGTTCAGAAGACAATATACGAATTCCTTGCAGAATATCAATACACCAAGAGGTGTAAGTGGCTAGCCTTATAAATTAACATTGCAATACACAGAGTAATATAAGATTTTTTTTAGCTAAGATCGAGCGGTACAAACTTTAGTCCCGTTCACAATCCCCATCAACGGTCAACAATAAGTGAAGGGTATTTAACGCCGTTAAGTCAGCGATACCATCCAACCAGGTGAATATTTTTATTTTTATTATGTTAAGAGCTATTGTTAAAATCAATATTTATCGATATAATTCGTTTTTTCATTCATAATTTTCAGATCTTCACAGACCAGTTTAGTGAGTTCAAATCCATTTGAAAGTGATATAGAGTCGGATGCGACCGACATTGGAAGTGTTTCACTTGGCGGAGTCCGCAAATCCTATCGCAAAAAGAGAAGAGCACCTTTAGCACCAACTAAGGAGATGGTAAGAACACATTTAAGTATTTGCAAATTATTTATTAAAGTTTTCTTTATTTTTGTAGCTGAGTAAGACGTCGACTCCCGTAAATGGAAAACAAGAGGATAGTGAATTGAAAGTTGAGCAAAATAAAGCGATTCGATCCCTTGCCGATGAAATAGAACAATTTGTAAATAATAGTAATGAGACTTCCACTGATCCAATCCCAACAGTCGTAGTGGAGTCCCCCTCTCCTCGCCCCGAAAGTCCTCAAACTACAAACAACAACTCAGAACCGCCAATATTCGCCAAAGTTCGAATCCCAAGCAAATCTACAGAAAGTGATACAAGTTTGCAGGAGGATACGATAACAATAACGACTGTTACTTGTTCTTCAACGATCGATCCCGTGACAGAAATTAAAACTGTGCAAATAGATAAATTGAATAGTAATTTAGATCAAAACACAAAGTCCCCTGTAGCCGAAAGTCCAAAAATTGAACGAAAATTTTCCGGCAAAAAGATTCCACCTAAACCGCCAGTTCGTAGTCATTTTACAAAATCTGAAAATAAGTTGCAAAATATAGAACGTACGTCCTCAAGCAAACCCGTTACGGACACTACACGAGTTGATGAACCGAGTAGCAGTTCAGTAAAAAATCATAGAAACCTCTTTTGTCTCAAAAACTCCAAATAGTGAGCCAAAGATTTTGGAAAAAACTAGTTCTCCAGCCTCTCTCCAAGTCGCAGCTCTATTGCAAGAACAGAACCCGAAGAGGAAAATAAGTTACAGAATGTAGAACATACATTAACAAACGAACAGTCAGCGGTTCTGGCCAAAGTTAAAATTGTAGAATCTTCCACTGCCATAGGAAGTCCACAACATGATCCAAAGATTCCACAACAACAAACAAGCTCTCCCGTCCCTCCAAGACGCAGGAGTATTGCTAAAGAAAATAAGATCCAGATTGTTGAACCGATAGTGAAAGCTCTTCAAATTGATGAATCTACTAGTTCTTCAGTTGATATTGTATCAGAAGCAACGAAAACTGAATCAAAGATTATATCTTCATCTATAGTTACAGGACCAAATGATAAACAAGCTGTTGAAACTAAAACAGTTACATTTATTGAAAGTTCACAAACTGAGCACAAAATCCCAGATCAAATAAATCTACCGAAGCCGACAACTTCAGAACTGCCCCTTGTTGAAGAAACTAAGATAGCGAATACAGAACACACTTTAACAAACGTGGCGGTGACTGGAAATTTGCCTGAAGATAAAATAAATAGACAACCTCTAAGTCAATCAAGTGAACGCAAAGGCCTTAATAATCTTTCAACTGCTCAAAAGTATTGTTTCAAAGAAAACAACAACGCTGAGAATTACGAGTACTTAAACAAGCCTTTGACAATTTTTGAAAACTCTGAGAGAAAATCAGAACGTCCTGACGATGGAGGAGCACAACCCAAACCAAAATCAGTCAAGGAAATTATTGATTCAATCAATCGGAGTCAGAAACTGCTCAAAGATAGTGCAGCAAAGGGAACTACGGTGTATTCAACCGCTTTATACACTGAAAACAACAATATTGGACCGATAAGTAATCAAAGAAGTTCGCAGGTGCCTCAGGAGATATCTCCAAATATATCAACGGCCAGCAGCTCGGGTGCTCCGTTGGAAAATGAGCAGCAAGTGGAACAAAACTATTTTCAAAAAAGCAAAATCAATAAAACCGCCTTTCAATATCGTGAGTCTTCCCCAACAGCGTTAAATTTAGATTGGAATCCTCTGCCAAAACCAAAGAGAATTAATAACGGTTCATCAACTTAAAATAAATTATTCGATTGTATATGGCTTTAGAATTGCATAATTCAATAGTTTTAGTTTCAAATTAATTTCTGTGCTATGAAATGTCCAAAAAAAAAAAAGCTTTGTAACTTGTGTAACTATATTTTTTGTATGTAATAAATGTATGATATGTGTATCAGTTTGATGGATCTACTTGATGTTTTCTATTTATAAATTCTGGCTCCCAGTTTAAGATGAATTTTATGAATTCAAGACTAAGTAACGAATATACATATTTATGTAAAGCAATCAAGGTTCAAAAATAATACTCCCATGTTAACGTCTCCAAGGTAGTCTTGGCACCTACAGGGGGTTTGTTTTTCATACATTTTCAGTGAAATAAAGTCTTTATTTAAATGTCATAAAATTTACTTATAAACTTATGTATAAACCATCTAAAATGCATTATAAGTACATATGTTGTTGGAATAAACTTAGCTGTCCACGAAAATTATTCAAATGTATATTTGTTGTTTTGACTGTAATTATGTTTATTATAGTATTTTGTTTAATGATTAAATGGTCTTACATGATATAATCCCCTGATCAGGATATTGAAGTGTTTTCTGTCAAAATACTATTGGAGAGCAACGAAACTAGTGTAAACGATCATTAAAATACTTAAAGCATATTCAATAATTAAGTAATTTTGTATGTTTTTTTTTTTGATTACTAGTAGTTTTCAAAATCAGAAATCAGTTGAAATAATTACGATTTGTATGTTTTAATGTGTGATTTTTAAGATATAAACATTTCATTCATTATCATTATGCTGAAAAAACAATGAATCGCGTTTAAATTACTTTTTGCATTACGTTAATACATTGGGTTTTCTTTTTTGTTTTTTCTTTATTCAAAATTCCTCAAATTGTTTAAAAATTAATATAATCGTATGTCATGTCATGTGTAGTGTGGATATATAATGCGTTCTTTGAGATTCCTTCAAATCAGTTCTGTAGGCAAAATTAAGATGTTTTGCGTTTGATGAAATTATTGCACCTTTAAAAAAGAAGTTCTATCCCATTTCTATATCCATATTCCATATCTTAAGGACCGTGTAATGATGCTATTTATGAGTACATACATATGTACATGCGTAATTTGCATAATTTAATTGCATATCGAGCACATCCACAAAAATACCTAAAGCAACCAAGACTCAAACTGACATCTCAATTGGGGGGAGAATACACATACGTAATTATGAAATGTCGTCTTACAATATCTATATACTTTTTACCGCGTAGTTATGTATGCTTGTCTGTAACTATGTATAAGTATATATATGTATATATTTACATTTCTATTTAATATTTAACTAAATTAGACATCTGAACACGGTCACAATTCAAAAAGAAAATGCTAAACTTAGTACATATTTAAAATGGATGTTATATCTACTGTTTGTTATGGTACAATTTTTTATGCTTTTCTTTTGTTTTGTCATTTTTTTTTTTGTATTTTTTTTTTTGAATATACCACGAGGTTTGTGTCGTTTTGTTTTTTGTAAACATAATTTGTATTTATATGTATGTATATATAATTGTGTTTTTTGTTATTTTTTTTTTAATTCAATTGAAGGTATCATACGACGTCGTTCGTTTCCTTCAAGCTTGTACAAATAAAAGTATGAGTATATTTTTAAATATTGAGTTAATTGATCGACTTAATTTACAATACAAAAAGAAAAATGATTTACCAAGTATAGTTTCAAAAATTGTATACTTTCACATGATTCTTTTGACGACACAAAAAAACCTAACATTGAATTAAAGACTATTACGAACTAATACTATACTTTAGCTCAACTGCTGCCCTGCTGCTGCCCCCGTCATCATCATCAATATCAGTTTTTTTTTTTGCGAAATGATAACTTATTCGACAACCCATCCAAACATTTAAAAATATTATCTACGATTTTTATACAATAAATAAGTTTTCATGGATTGCGGAAGCTGCAGTTGCTGTATGCGCTCTTCTAAATTCACTCGGCCAATCTTCTGCCGAATTGTTCTTCGGCACAGATCCATTAATGGCAAGGGTTCAGCTGAAAGCAAAAGGAAATCAATGTTAATATCTATTAAAATTCATGAAATAAAAAGCAAATTAGCAAAGTTAATATAATCAAGTGTAACCGATTGCGAGAAACCCATTCAAAAACCCAAAGGGAATTTAATAGGTCAAATACATTCTTCAACAATTTTGAACTGTGCGCTCAACGAATTTAGCTCCCAAAATCTTGAAAGTTTTGATGTTCATATCAAACAGACGGACCTTCATGTATCAAAACTCCTATAAACTTAATTAGGAAATGACTTATGTATTAGATAATAAAATATACTTACGATCTAATCCGCCGATGTAACGCATTGTGATCTCGCAGTGTCCCCAGACAGCAGAGACAACTGGATACAATTTCTTGCCTTTGAGGCCTCTAAATGCAATACCCAGGTATTGCTGATCAACAATGAAGCTCAGGGTTCCTTCGTCCATATCTAAAGCTACCAAGAACTTGTCGGGAACCAAGAAGGCTTCGTCATTCTTCAAGATGGCCGGATACGTGATGCCAGCACAATTTTTCGAGTCATGATACAATTTATTGCGTCCCAAATCCCAACCCCAACTTTGTTCTGTGGAACCAACTAAACTTTGATAGCCCACTGAATGCAACGGTGCATCCCCAGATGCAACCCCAACAACTGCATGTGTTCCCCTTTGTCGTGTCGGCCAATATATCTCCCATATATGTAATCCTTTTGTTAATCCAACTTTGCCGCGAATACAATCGGTACTTTGGGCAACGGGATGCCGGTGAAATGTCAATTTATCGTCCTCTTTGACGAATATGTTTAATGAGCGATCCTCCGAGTTCCATGAGTGTTTCAATTGCACTTCTCGGCTGGCTGGCGGCATATCTAGTAATATATCGATGCGAGCGGGTTTCACAAAATCGGCTTGCAATTCTCGGGGTATGATGGGTTTAAATGTTGATTGCGTATCATTACGGTTAACTGTTTTAACACCGCCACTGATTTTTTGACCCATGTTCATGCCACGGCAGCTTCGAGATCGCCTCTGATCGATAGCAACTTTGTACGATAGTCGAAGTCGTTCAAAATCTCTCGGTTCCAAGCGCGATAATACAACGCGCGGCGATAAAGTTGATGATGTTGAAATACTTTGAGGACGTCGCCTATCACTTGACCTAACTGCAGGTGTCCGACCACCCTTATACCTGCAATTAATCAAAAATAAATAAACGAAAAATGCATAAGGGTCAATAATAATATAATACATGTGTTTTGCACTCTTAAATCTCAACTCGTTGCGTTGTATGTATATAAAATAAAACTGTCCATACATACATACAATTTAAGCATTGCCTTGAAATAGAAGTTACAGTCTGTGTGAGTGCGTCTGTATGTATGTACATATGTATGTTTGCATGTATGCGATGTCTTAGTATATATGTATATGTTAAAATGCAGATGTAAATAAATGTACATTAATGTTCGCATGTACGCGTGTGGAAAATATTTATGTATGTATTGTATTTACATTCAGTACATTGTTCGTGCAATTTTGGTTAATAAAAAAAAACTTGATTGATGTACCTATGAATGCATTATTGCTAATATACTTATTTATTTGTATATGCAATTAACAGACACAATTATGTGTGTATGCCTACAATACATAATATGCCTGTTTGTATTTTATGTACATACATACACAATTGTGTCAACGCTTGGGATATACGTTTGCATGTATATGTGTGTGAACACGTATTTACATAATTTTTGTTTGAAATAACTCAATTAACTTGCAATTGTTCATTTGCTTCACTCATTTATCTTTTTCTTTTGTTATATTTTATGTTTTTAAATATACACATGTGTATGCATGTATTACCTTTTTTTGCCAAGTTCCATTTACAAGAATTTTAACTGGTTGTTTTTTATAATATCTAAATACAAAATGGCGTCAGCTACGGGACTTCACTAATTTACGGTAGTTAAGTTTACATACGTTGAAGTACATATATGTATATTTCGATATGACATTGAAAAAACATTAATCATATATTTATGCGTATATACAGATTTTAATATATGTATAACATATATGTACACAGTAGTATAATTTGTTTCTTCACTTCACCTTCTGCACTAAACCCCGCTTACAAAACTACTACACGAGTTGTCAAGGTTGCATATACACACACACACGCGCGTATGTACGCTCGACACATGAACGTTGTATACGAACAGCACAGGGTGACTCGAGCTACTGAACTGGCTCCAGTACGTCGAGTTTCATGCCATTTTGTTTGTTACCAAAAAAGGTGTTATTACACGAAGATAAAAGTTATCGATTTGGATACATTCATTTCCGATAACTAATAAAATATATTAAATAAAATGTTGGATGTTTTTAGAATAAAATAAAAAATATATATAAATGGAAAAAAAATCACTTATGATTTTCATGAAACGCAAATAAAAACGATAAATTTAAAACTTATTTTATATTCAGCTATGATAATTTGTATTAAGCAATATTTGTATTTCGAAATAATATGTATTCTTCTGAAAATCTATTAAATGCAAAGAAAAAATAATTAAATATATAAAGTTCTGTCAAATTGCTTGACTAATATTTTTTTAAATTTAGATTTTATGGATGTGTACAAAATTAATCGATAACTACACACAGTACACTGGCAGTTTTTGATACTACACAAAATATTGGCAATATCAAATTTTCGATTTGTTGCATTACAAAATTTTAAAAACTGCAGAAATTTATTAGCTAACTAAAAACCATCTGTTAAGCCAAATGAATTAAAGAAAAATAGTTCTGTGATTGTAAATATACTAAACGCGAATTTCAAAAATCGAGTTGTTTCTTTTAATATTACACAGTCAGTAGTCACGAGATGCATTTTCTATATTAGTAATTTTGTATGAAAATTATAAAAATATTTAAAAGAATTTATGTTTGCAACTGCTTGTATAATTAAATATATATTAAATATTCACAGAGTTACAAACATTTTGTACTCGATATTATACCGAGAGCAAATTACTGCATATCCTAATCTTCTTGTACCGATAGTTCACCGATATTTTTAATGAAGTCAATATCTTGTATATTAATATTTTCAGGATCATTGATCAATTCATCCATATAACTTGTTTTGGGCCAAACTGGATCAGTGTATGACATTTAAATTAGTTATTTATACACTTAGCTCTATGTGCATAGTCGAATATGATAATATGAACTTGGTTGATGATGCCATACTCTAAAATAGTATACGTTTCATACAAAATACATTTTCGAATGACATTTATTAATTGGTGTGGAATCAGGAAGCTCCAAATTAAATTAATTTGAACAAGTGAATTTTGAAATTATTCGAGATTAATGAATTATTTTTATAAATTATAGAACTTTATAGTAATGTTAATGTTATTTTTGTATATAGTTGACATGAACTATTTCTTTTCTTCCCAAATTTGAATGCATAAAACTTCATTACCGACTGTATTGATTTCTATGCCGTTTTAATAATGATTTTCATATAAACTCATGAGCATTTTAAAATAAAAATATAGTATGAAACAATCGTATTTCGATTTCCAAATGGTCCTTGATGACTGAACTTCCCAATGGAAGTGAAAAGACCAAAGATTATGTACATATTGATACTATGCACCTGTAATAATTGTATATATTTGTGAACTGTGTGCAGGTATCGAAAACATGTATCAATATAATGGACCGCATGCAATAACAATAAATGAGGAAGGTTGCGGTATTTCCAAAACATGCGAAAGTTTTATTGAAATTACTTGTATATTGCATGCATGTGTATGTGCATGGGAGAGTTGCAGACCGTGACAGAGATCCAGATAATGTACATTGAATCCTACAACCTTCTTTATGATCCTTCAATGTAGATATAAGTACATACATACATACAAATATTCACATTCAATTACAACACTGAAATATGTACACAAGTGTGTATGGTTGTGTGACCATGCTTCAACATGTAAAACCGTCTGTTTAAAAATTGGCACATACAATTATACATTGTATATGTGAACGTACATATGTTTATACACAATGTCTATTTTGTTGTCCAATATATTCATATCTCTGCATACGTACATATGTACATGCACTTATAATCAAGCAAGCGTGCCACATACATACATACATACATATGTACATATGTAGTATGTGGGTACCTTTGTTCATACATACAAATGCCAGTACCTTCACAATTGCACATAGAAAATTGATTATCACTTATTGCAATACATGTATCCAAATAATTGTATTTTGTTTTTTTTTTCAGCATTGGTTTTTTTTTAGATCTCTCAATGGTGCTACAAATACACAGTTTGCTGTTGTTGTATTGTCGTGTATATCACGGAACGCATAGAGTGCAAAACTCTTTTTCTTCACTTTATTATGAAAAACGATTGCGTGTATTATCAACTAGATAAGTGCTCGAATAAAACATTAATAATATACACTTACATTACTTCCGTCAATTTTACTTTCTCCTTAAAAAAAAAATCAAAACAACGGTAGCTCACAATGAAAGAACAGAAACCTATGATTGAACATAGAAACGAATGGAATTAGTACAACAAAACGAGTCAGTCTGCTCACAGTAGTATTCCGTTCACATTATTGCTTATTACCGATTTAGGCCTTCTACACTACCATTTTTTTGGTTTGATGATGCAAAATTGTTTGTTATAAACAAAGATTAAAGATGTGTCGTAATAATTTTTTTTTTTTTAATATTTTAATTAAAAAAAAAATATACACAAGAAGGAAATAAATAAAATAATGAATATATGTATACATTCAGAAAACAAAATTTGATGTAATCTCTTATCGTTTCTAAATTCTCAAATAACCAGTTTTTCCAAACATTTTCTTGACTGTACAATTATATTATCATCAATTTAGGTATATATATAAGACAGTCAAAATGATAGAAAATAATATATTAGCCATTCTTCCCAATGCTTTTCTGAGTAGCGTAAAAGCTTGGAAGCAATTTTTTATGTGTCTGTTGTCTCCTGTATATCAACATTTGTAAAGATTAAAATGTGCACACAAATATTACAAAATAGTTTGAGCAGAGTTACCAATATGAAAAATAAGAGTCAATCTGATTTTGTTGCATGTTATATGTTTTATTGATTTTAAAAAAGTGTACATAATATATTTCAGTAAATTTTCCAGAAAAAAATATCGAATTTTTTCGATAACAGCTGTCGATTTACAAACGATGTAGCCGAATCCCATCTCTGTCAAATATTATATAAATAAAACAATGGCATACGCATGTTGTGCTTCCAAAAATATTTTAAGGTAACAATTGACGAATGTTTTAATTAAAAATTGTAATTCAATGCTTGAAATACTTATTTCAGGATAGCACAATGCACTACACGACTTATGTCCGTGTATCCGTCGCACTATGTGAGTCCAATTGTCGATAAAAACATCCAGAACTCCAAGGGACTTGAACTGTCCCACATCCCAATTAAAGCGGCTCCAAATGATGTGAACGACACCATATTTTATGGGGAACTCAAACAGAAATTTTTGAATTACATTACCAAAAAGGGTAATGCCGAATTAGCGAAAGAGTTGCTAACGAAAACATTTGAGGCAATTAAGCGCACACAAATTGAGCGATTAAATCTCGGCGGCGCCGATCAAGAGAAAGTTATTACAGATGCCGAGACGCTGCTCATAAATGCCATCGAAAACTCGCGACCACTGCTCACGTTGTCCGCAATTAAAAGAGGCGGAGTCAAATACCAAGTACCCGTCCCATTGACCCAACGTAAATCCTATTTTTTGGCCATGAAATGGATTTTAGATGCGGCGCGCGAGAAGGAGCGTAAAGTGAAGTTGCCCGACAAGTTGGCTTGGGAAATCTTGGATGCTGCCTGTGGCCAGGGAAGGGTGATCAAGAAGAAGGACGATCTGCACCGACAGTGTGAAACCAATCGTGCTTACGCTCATTACAGATGGAGCTAATTGTGCACAATTTTTGCTGCTTAACATGTGCATTAAAATAATGAAATAAAATGTAATTTTAAATTAGAAAACAAGTGCGGTCTTCTTATTTTAAATATATAATATTTTAGGTTTTATTTCAATTAAGAGTCGTGTAAACATCACTAGATCGAAGGCATCAAAGATTATGTCTTTATGTCTTCAAAGACTCCGCCCCTATTTCACCATATTTTAAATAGACAATAAAAGTTTTAGTTTTTAAATAAATAATTAATCTATGGCATTTTTAAAGATAGTAATCTCCTACATTTACCATTTTTAACAGTTTACATTAAAGTTGATTTAAATTTAAAATAAATTAACAATCGATTCACATCAACAGATCCACCAATGGCGTTTTAGAGATAATCGTCTCCTTCAAAGATGCCGCCTAGAAAGCCATCTCCTTCACTGTCGCCACCACCACCGCCAAATCCAAGAAGACCATCGTCAGCGTTGGGAGGAATAAATGCTCCATTGAATGTATCTTCTAAACGATCCTCGACGCCGATCGTTGATGCAATGCCATAAATTAAGCGCATGATCACAAGTTGAATGAAACTTGGGGCATTGGTGGCAGGTGTTTTCCGTGCATCGCTCTCAAAATCTGGATTATTCGCATCTGGTATCACTGTGATCCTTGAGGATGCCACCAAGTTTATGAGCACAATCGAGAAGATCAATGTTTGTAACGATGTAATGTAATAATTTCTTGATTTTAGCATTATAGTAGATTAAAGTATGTTGCAAGTGAGAGTTATTAAATAATTATGAGAGTGTGTGTTGTCAATCGTGATAATCAATACTGAATCATAGATGCGAGACTCGTAATCGACCTACTCAAAGAAAGGTGGTTCTCGTTTTGTTTGTTTGTTTTCTCAATTCGAATTGAAACTTTCTCTTGCAACATTAATAACCATTTGAGTGTTTGTACGGTCAATATGAAATTAGTCTTACCTTCCAGTGTGACCAGTGTTTATTTTTATGAATATTTACAGTGTGGCTGGGAATGCGAATTGTGATTGGAAAAGTGATCTAATCTTTTTTTTGCATTGCGCAAGTCGCTGTTCATCGATCTGACGTCAAATGTTGCTGATTATTGGGTGTTAAAGTTGTTTACACCTGGCAAATGAATCACATTTCACCTGAGAATGAAAATGCGTAATGGTTTTGTTTCATTTGCATACCATTTTTTTTATTTAAAATAGAAATTTTCATATTTACAAGCAAAAATTGTTTTTTATCACAGGCGCCATCTATTGTAAAACGGATTATTAAAATTGAGAGAGGTAGTTATAAAATAATACAATGTTAATCCACTGGCGCCATCTAGCGCAGAGTGCACTATATGCATTAGGTTATAAATTACGGTTTTATTTTTACATTATACTGAGGATATTATCATGCGTTATTTTTACTGTGCTCCCCATATTTGAATTTTGCACTGTTCTCAGGACAACAAATAAACAAAGCAAGCCCAATGTGCACATAAGAAGGCCAATTGATATATAAGTGGCAAAGAAATAAAAATGATAAGCCAACGACTTACCAATCAATGCACAGAACATTTTGCCTACTCTCATAGGCTCTCCCCCACGCTAACTGTCTCTCTCGGACGCTCACTCACTCTCTCGGTCTCCCTCTGTCTCTCTGGGGACGCAACGCCGCGTGAGATCGCCCCCCTCCCGCGCATGACGAACGTTTGCTGATGTTATGACGACTCCACACACCACTTGGGCTACCCTCGTATGTTTGTTTATAAATTTAATAAGTAATTTGGGAATACACATAGAGAGCATACTTGCTTAAGTACGTACATAGATGTATGTACATAGTAGGTATGAACGCACATGTACATGGACTTGCACACTGAGGAGAGGTGTGAATATAATACATACGCTCGTACATACGGTTTCTAGATAAATACGATTGTAAACATATTTCTTTATTTACTTTACTATCCACTTTTTTTTTTGTGCAGCCGTAAGGAGCGCATGCCTTCAGTTAGATTCAAGAACGCTATTCATTAATACGTATTCGCGCGCCGCGCGGAAGATAAGAAACCTTCTTACAAATATTCATATATAGTATATACAGTAATTTAAATTAAACCGAGGCCCAAATCAAAACAAAGAAATATTTTAAATTAAAAAATATATATATACATATATATTTAATTGAATCATATCTAATGAGTGTGGCATTGGCTTTGATGTATTTGATTTTCAGTTGTGTTTCCGCAAATATTAATTCGATCGGTATTTGTTGCAGTCCCGAATCGAAACTCGATTCAGAGTTGCTTAAATGCATTCCGGCTACGAATATTCAAAATGCAACAGATAATTTCGATGTGCTACTCGATCAAATTGATAGTCCCCTGGGCTATGACCTTGCCAGGCATAATGAAACAATTACAGACTGTGCAAGTACTCGACTCTCAAATGTTTCACTCGCTAGCGAAACTTCAGTGGAGATTTCCGCGAAATCGTGTCTGCTTACGCTCAACAACCGTCTCATTATATTAACGTGTAAACCTGAAGCCAACGATGTTACGACCACAGTTCCCAGCTCGAGAATTGGTTTCGTCAACAAGTGTTGTCCACACAGTTACATCTACAGTTCAGAGTTCAACAGGTGTGTGCCGGGTACACCTGACTTCGATGTGTACTCTCCTATCGTGGATCGGCCAATGATATTTGTTGACAATCCGCTGCTTTGTGCCAATAATAAAGTTCTTGTTGAATACACCGCGACCGCGGAAGCTGTGCGTGTTGCCGAAGAAAGTAAGCTCGTTTGGCAAGATGGCAGTCGCCAATTGAAACGAAGTCAATTTTGCATTGAAGCAATCGATGGAAAGAAGACGCCTCGTAATATTCGTTCGATAAAAAGGAATCAAGAATTTCTAATACGCACTTGTCAACAGTCGAAAATTTGCGATTCGCTACCATGTGTTCGCAGATGTTGTGCTGATGGCGAAATCTATTATAAAAAAAATATGACGACGCTGTGTAAACGCGATCCAAATGATATTCTATTTGAAAGTTTTGCGAGTCTAAAGATTAGCGGCAATTTTACGAAACCGGCTGGTGGGTAAAGTTAATATATCTTTAATAAGATATAAGTAGAATTTTCTTATCTCATATTATTGTCTGGAAATTTCTTATTTATAAATGATACAACCCGCAAAATACTGATACAAAAAAAATAATCAAACCCATCAGATACTTTGTTCAACCTTAATTCTTGCTATTTTTATGATTAATTAGACTTTAGTTTAAATAAAATATATATTTTTTGTTGATAACATGTAGCATCATGTATCACATTATCAAGTAGTTTTTCGAAATTATCCACTATAATTTCGTAAGTACAAGCAATCCATGAAATACATTTTTCTCAGTGTAAGTAAGACGTACTGCCATTTTCAATATTAGCAAAACCATTTTCTGGTTTATGTTTGTTGGCACCCACACAAGCAAACCTTTTGGAACAATTACTTAATGTGACATCATTGACTTATTTTTGGCCTTAATTGAGACATTACTTTTATTAATTACAATCCCAAATGATGTTTGCAAAATAAACAGGACGGATATTGCTCATGGAGTAAACTCATCCCATATTGCGGGACGTATACGTAATTTTAGGTTCACTTTATTTGGTTTCAGTTACTTTGCCCACCTTTCAACCAAATGAGCGCAGTTTTATATTCATTTGAAATGGTCTTTGAGAACGTGTCTGTAATTTAGATGTTGGCTTTGCCTCATAGATTCAATGGTATTATCTTTTATGACCTTGCAGTCATTCCAATTTGTATTTACCCTTCAAATGGCAACAGTTACTGCAAGCTAAACAGTTTCCAACTAATAGCCATTGCTTTAGCACATAAAGTTATTTTAATGCTTGCGAAGAGTGCCATAAACGCCTTAATGCTTCCTTGACCCCATAAAGTAAGTCTATCCGACAGCTTTTGTGCAAAGTACACTCTCACTGCTGAAGCTATTTAAAAGGCAACTTTGTGCCTTTTCTATATAAATTACATATGTAGGAACTTAAGTTTCAATTTCAAAAGTATTAAAATTTATTAATTTATTAAATATAAATATTTTAAGAATTCTTTGAATATTCAGATTTGTAAGCTACAAAATCGGTGATTTTAGAACTAAAACTATCATCATTATTAACTATTATTAGTGATTTTTTTAATTAATGAAAGGCACGAATCTCAGTAATATTGATTTAAAAATTTCTTCCTTAGTATTTGGGTTATTGCACGGCATGGAATGCCCAAAGTTTCGCCTGGATCCAGACTCATTTTCCGACGAGGAACATACAATAAGCTCAACTAATGGATCTCTCTTTATAACTAGTACTAGCAAAAAATATGCAAACAGTCAGTATTGTATTGAAAAAATTAAAAACTCGTCTATGGCTGATGATAAGGTAAGGTTTTAAAGTTACATATTTATATATACGATTTGAATTTGTAATTAAAGAAACTACTTCTTTTTTAGAACAGCTCTACACATTTGTATGCTTCGATTCGAAAGTTGTGGGCAATGATCGCATTCGATTCAAAATGTATCCAATTGGTCTACTAATTTCCTGCTGCTTCTATGCAATGACCCTTGCAGTATATATTTCTATCGAGAAATTGCGCAATCTCCCAGGCAAAATATTAATTTGCTTGGTAAGTAGTCTGCTGCTGGCCTATCTAGGAATTGCTTTGGGGCAATTAATGCCTACGTCCAATAACAAAGTGTGCGTCATTTCAGGTATGTTTTGTTTTTAAGTAATAAAACAAATATAATTAAATTATTTTTAATTTAATTTTTTTATTTTGACACAGGATTTCTTGTATATTTCTTTTTAATGTCTGCATTTTCTTGGATGAATATTACATGTTTTGATATATGGAAGACATTTGGGTAAATAATTCTGAATCAACAATTTTCAGAAATTGACGAATTTTTTTATATTAGATCAACGAAATCAAAGAATGTTCAAAGACGAGAGCAACGAAACCGATTTATATGGTACTCAGTTTATGGTTGGGGACTTGCGATCGTCTTAACGATTATAACGGCTACATTAAGTACATCTGATGTGCTATCGGAAAATATTCGACCCAACTTTGGTAATGGTCGTTGTTGGTTCACATGTAAGTTTATCAACAAAATTCATCCAAAAAAATTGTAAATAAAAAATACTATTTCTTTTAGATGATACTATTGGATATGCGAGCCTAATATTTTTTTCTGGGCCCCTTGGCATATTACTCATCATAAATCTAGTTCTATTTTTGCTAACACTAAAGTATTGCAATCGCGTCAAAAGGGAGATATTTCGTATGCAGAGTTCAAACGCTGAAAAACCTGCTTTGCGCAATCGATTTTTCGTGGATAAAACCAGATTTATAATGAATACTAAGCTATGCTTTGTAATGGGAATTACTTGGCTATTGGAAATTGCCAGCATCTTGTTATATGATCACAAGAAGAACTTTTTCTGGTCAATAAGTGATTCATTCAATGTCCTTCTAGGAGTTTTCGTATTCTTCATATTTGTGTTCAAAAGACGAGTGTGGAATGAAATAATGATGAAACTAGGTACGTGTTATTTTTTTAATTTTCAGTCTATGCTTTGGAATAATTGCATGTTATTTAAAAAATGGTTTATTTTTATTTCATAGCCCTACCCATATAAATTATTATCTACTAATGTATTATATGGTTAATGGTTTATAGTTTATAGAAATAAGGCTGAAATATAGAGATTTAATTGCCTTGGTCACACTTGACATTCTTGGATGCCTTAAAAGCGATCTTAAGAAATGTGTAGTATTATATTACTCACTTGTTATCATATATCATTTTAGGCTTCAAGACGAGAAGCGATCCTCGAAGAACCGGAAATACAACTTGCCTAACTCAATCGACTTACTCGGCACCGAGTGTCTCCATGAGAAAGATGGATATTGACGAGGGCGAAAAATCGCTGACACGAATTTGATCGCAATAACGCGAGGACATCGAAATTCATATAAACACGAAATGAATATTATTTGAAAATTATACTCCTAGCGTATGATAATTGAGTGCTAATGTATGTTACGCTAAAATGTATTAGTTATTTTTGTAGTTTAGAGCCTATGAAAGAAGAAGCAGCATTAATGGTACAACGTACTTAGCCTGAGGTGTGCTTGCGAGTGTGTTTTTATATGTTTTTATATGTATTTATGTGTGTGTGCAACCACATATTACGAATATGCTTCTTGTTTCGCACAAACAAAATAATATTAATTAAAACAATTGTATTACAACAAATAAATCGAAAATCACGAAAACTTCACAGCGCCAAATAATTTTTGTTTCATTTTCAGTCGTAGCAACCTATCGATGATTCTCACGTCCATCATTTATTAATGGAGCTCCTCTCTAGTATTTTTCCACGTTATTTAGTGAATTTTAAAATTCACGTTGCGGTCAGCCTGATTGCAACCTTTGGTTTAGTTCTTCTGCATTTTTTTAAGTCACACCAACTATCAACAAAATACTTTGCATTAAGTAAAAACAATTTACATAAAAAAACTTCACAAAAATGGATCATTTTAACTTTGGCGGTTCGGAGCTAACGCGTGGTCACATGGTTCAAATGTTACTGCGTATTTCTATAGCCTCAGTTATCACTTATTACTCAGTCAAATGGATGATGAATCAAATAGATCCGACAAGTAAAAGCAAAAAGAAGGCAAAACTTCTGGCCGAAGAACAGTTAAAAAGGTGTGTTCAAGTATTATAGTTATGAGGCATAATCAATCCCATATTTTCAACACTTGCAGGCTGCGTAGAGAGGACAACTTCGATGTAAACTTACAAACATTTACCGATTACGAGTTGATGATTGCATCACACCTTGTTGTTCCAGCAGACATTGCGGTGAAATGGAGTGACATCGCTGGCTTGGATGCCGTCATACAGGATCTACGCGAATCGGTTGTGCTGCCCGTGCGACATCGCGACATGTTTAAGAATTCCAAGCTGTGGCAAGCGCCGCGTGGTGTTCTGCTTCATGGTCCGCCTGGATGTGGCAAAACGCTGATTGCCAAGGCAACCGCCAAGGAGGCGGGTATGCGTTTTATTAACTTGGATGTGGCTATACTGACCGACAAGTGGTATGGCGAATCACAGAAGTTAGCCTCTGCTGTTTTCTCGCTGGCCGCAAAAATTCAACCATGCATAATTTTTGTGGATGAAATCGATTCGTTTCTGCGTGCACGCAACTCAAATGATCACGAGGCCACCGCCATGATGAAAACACAATTTATGATGCTGTGGGATGGTCTCAGCACTGATCCAGAATCTGCTGTCATTGTCATGGGAGCCACAAATCGGCCGCAAGATCTAGATAAGGCAATTCTTCGTCGTATGCCAGCACAATTTCATATTAGTCTGCCATCTGAAGTGCAGCGTGGACAAATTTTGAAATTGATCTTGGCAACGGAGGAGATTGACAACAATGTGGACTTCAATCGCTTGGCAAAACTGACGAATGGTTTCTCGGGCTCTGATCTGCGTGAAATGTGTCGCAATGCTTCCGTTTATCGTATGCGACAATTTATGACAGCCACGGATAGAAATCAGCAGCAAGCGTCAAAGCCACAGCCATCAACTGGTGCTGCAGACATCAACAAAGCTTTGATCTCTATCACCATGGATGATCTGCTGAGCTCGCACTTGAAAATGAAGGAGTCCAAAATGCACACTGGCAATCTATTCTTGGAGAATAGAATAGATTTAGATTAACAAGCTTTAGTTTTGTTTATTTGTTATTAAATTTTGATCACAAATCATTTACAAGACAAGCGATTTTTGACTTAATACCTACATAAGTAAAAGTAGCGCAAGAATCGCTTTCACTGAAAAAAAAAACGAAAAAAAATAGTTGCACCCTAATTTGGCATTTTATAATTGTGTTTTGCAAGCTGATAAAATATAAATATATTTGGGGATTTCCCCCGCTCAAATGTCAAAGCATTCGTCATAGAACGATAAACGAGATGCATATCGATCTTTCTTCCACTTTGTTTGTTTTATCGATACACCAATCAAAAACACAAGTTAATCGATGTAACAGTCAGTTTAAATGCAATATTTGCGACGTTCGTTTGATCAATTCAATTTATTAAATGGATTAATAATCAGTGTGTAAACCTCGCAAGTAATTATTATTGGACAAATATCTAGCACTTATCTAAAAGTTTTGGCCCATACAAAAGAACATATGCGCAATGCCAATCGCCGCCGCCAGAAAGTCGCAATATCTCATCGGTTGTTACCGAAGTGACGTCGTCATCATCAAACTTAAACCAGACATCGCCACTGGAACGCACCCAGGCCACATAATGACCTGACGAACTGGAGCGGCCCTTGTGTGTCAACACAGCCTTCAGCGTATAAAATCCCGAATTGTTGCTTCCCAAATCGTCATCGAATGAGAATTTCTCATATTTGCTTTCATCGATTTCCTCGTCGATCTCCATAGATTTGGCAGTTTGCTTTATCTGCGATTCCACTTCCATTTTTTTATCATCGACTTCCTTAAATTTGGCACGCATGGGACACAACTTTTGTTGTAATTCGGGCGTGCACAGTTCAAATGCATCGAAATCCATGGGAAATTTAATGTCTTTCAAGACCTTCGCATTGATACCCTCCTTGCCTTTGTATTGGAAACGTACGAACTGAACGGTCAAATAAGCAGGAAGACGGCTCACTAAATACTGCAAAAGCAAGCAAGAATATTCTTGAAATTAACTTGAAAATAAAGGTAATGTCACTCGCTTACAGTTCTGGTATAATGCGCATCGCGACCCAAGGATTCAGAGTTTTTAACCAGCTGTTCTTTCATTTTCTGCATTTAAATATAATTAACGAATAGTGGAAAAATCATTTAAATGCTTACTATTAATAATTACCGATTTGAGACCACTTTGCATGTATTTAACCTCCATGGAAATAAAGCAACTCAACTGCAAGAAATTCTCGGATGAAATTGTGGCAGGTTCGTCAGGAGCTTCGTCTGCGGTCATTTTCACTTCAAAGGTGCCGCCAAAGAACTGTTCAATAAATGAGCTGCGAAAATAGTGGATACATTAAATACAATATTATAAAATCTACACTATTCAAGAGTTTGTACTTATGCGTTTTCTTTTCGGCAATAGCACCATCCGATTCTTGACTCAATGGACGCAGTTTTTGCTGCAGCATCTTGAGAATCTCTGACCAACATTCGTTGGCATCCTGCTGACGATAGGTGCCATTCTCTCCAGTCTGAGCAAATTGTGGCGACGCTCGATGTAAAGCCTGCAAAAGCACAATTGGCGTAATTGTAGTGCCCTTCTCCATTTGGGCAAATACGATCTTCATGGCCGATGAAACGGTCGATGCCGTTGATCCACTATCTGAACTATCTTGGCCAAAATTAACCAATGCTTTGCGCAACTCGGGCACAGCTCTTAAACACTGAACGGTGGCATTCATGTAGCATGTATTTCCCAGATTGGTTAAACCGGCTGGAATACGCATCTGCAAGGGGACTAGTTAAAAAATGTTTCACACTTATATGGAATTTACATTACCGCTGTGGCTGCTTCAGCCTCGTTCATGTCCTCAATAAATTTAACTGGTGTTTGAGGAACCTCTGGCACCTTTTCCTTGGAACCCAGTAATAACACAACTGCACCCTATGATGGCAATCAAAGCTGATTCAGTGAGAATAAGAGTGAAACGAGTCGCAACTTACATCCTTCAGCTGTAAATTCCATTCATCATCCTTGAGAATTCCACCTTTACACATCACTTTTTGCCGTTCTGGTTGCACGCCAGTGAGCGCAAATAGTTGAGCTTTAAACAAGATTGGCTCCTCATCGGTATTCACATCAATATCCGGATAAAGTTCGCGGCCCCATTTCACTTTTACTGCGTAGAATAGAATGTTGCGGCGCACACTACATTTAATTACATTAACTTGCAAATATTTACCTTTGAAGGACGGCATTTTCAGGAGTGATAATCGCAGAATCAGATGAATTTCTTTAAAATATCAAAGTCATACTAGTAGCTATCCAGTGTGACCGCAAGCCCATTGACAAAAATCTACTATTTTATATAAAAAAAATATTTCAAAATATACAACTTATACAAATACTGACTTGGTTGTACTTGATCAGTAATAACTTTTTTTTAAGAAAAAAACTAATTTCTATGAAATAAAATAATTGGAGTACCTGTAGATATTTTGTTTCGTTCGCTTGGCGCTATAAAGCTTGAATAATTTTGAAATGACCACACTTATCGATTATACTTAAAAGCAACTCTGAATTTTATCAATAAGCATTTATCGTTGCAGTCGATGCTAATAACAAACCTATTTGTGGAAGACCAGTGTTTATCTCTTTAAAACGTTAATAATTTTACCAAATAAATATAAAACTGAAATGGATTGTGAAAGCATTCAAATGGCGATATCAGATGAAAATAATCTGACTGTGAGTAGATATCTTTATGCATTAAATGCAGTGCTTACCTTGTTCTTTGTTACTGCGTAGTAGTTTATAGCTACATACATACATACATGCGCATTTTATGAGTTATGTTTGTATGTATGCATGTAATCAAATAAGAAATTCAAACAAAGACGCTATAGATTCGGGGTGGAAACTACAATAATGAGAAATCTACATTAATACAATGTACTTTTTTCTACACAAGGAACGCAAGGAAAGCGGAAGGAGAGGACGCAAACCTGGCAGAAAAACCTCCTCAGAAAAAGTTGATATTAAAGCCAAACTTGGTACGTTCTTATACTTATGTGCTTATACATATGTACATTAAATTACATTTTATATATATTTGTTCAATATTCATTATATTCAGAACGGAGCCGGCAAAGTGCCAGAGAATGCAGAGCACGAAAGAAGCTTCGGTACCAATATCTGGAGGAGCTTGTTGCTGATCGCGAAAAGGCTGTAATTGCATTGCGTACTGAACTGGAGCGAGTTGGTTAATATATATTAATGTTGTGCACAATGATAGTCTTATTAAACCTTTGGCATTGCAGCTAATACAATGGGATAGGCAGATGGCTGAAAGTGACAGTCCCAATAATGATGTTGATCAGCTACTGAAGGAGATTGGCATCCTTAAGCAAGAGCTACATGCTTGAACTCAAAGTACAAAATAAGTTTTTAATAAACTACATACATACACATAAGCATATATTTTCATACCTTAAGTAAATTTAACTAGCTTCCGTAAGTTGAATAAACAAATTTATGAAGTCTTAATTAAGTTTGGTTATAATTCGATCCCTTTTGGTATATGTGTTAATATTCTTTATTGTATTTCGTTCTGTTTCAGGAATTATGTAAAAAATATAAATATTTATATCCTTAAATACAAAACTGTATTTTAAAAAGTATCCATCCTTTTTTTGATATATTATGTTAAATTGTACATATCGATATACAATTCCTTCAATTTTTTAGTATCAATATGAAAACGGTAATCTCGCTTATTTCTAGACATTAAATAGTACATTTTCAAATAAACTTGAGGTCACTCTGTTTAATTCTTCATGTTACAAATATTTACATCGTAAATTATTATTTTTTAAATTACAATGGATACCAATACAGAACGGAGTACAGAAGCGACTTCAACAGAATTAAGAAGAGAGGCCCGCCGTAAAAAAATATTGGAAAGCGCAAAAAGTCGACTGGAGAAACTGAATGGCAGAGTGCAGACACATGGTAAGCATTTCTTCTGCACTTGTTTTGAACAATGCAAATGTAATGTATTTAAATTAAATCATAGAATTGCACGTTGGTACAATTGAAATGTTACAATAAACCAGCAGTAGTCGAATATAACATCTTCACATTACTTCACACATTTGTATAGTCTAGTGGTTTAACCTCACGAGTGCCCTTTGACTTATATTAATATAATTGATAGGGAATTATAAATCTTAAGTCTATTTAAATACACGATTTAAATTCAATTGATGTACTCGCTTCATGTTAATTTAGTATTTTCATTATCTATTTGACACTCGCCATCAGTCTGCTCTTTACACTGGAGTATTGGTACTCATCAGCTGATGTTCGATGGAATGAATGAAATTGAAATAAGTAACGTCATTGACAAACACAGTATATTTTTATTAGGTTTCCATTTATTGTTTTTGTATTCTATGGGGTTTTCCTATAAACCCAAGTAGGACAAAGCGAACAAAAGCTACGAGCTACAACAAAGTTTTGTTTGTTAGTTAAGGCTTATCACTCAAGTTAGGTTATGATGTTAGATATTTTGAGTTTTTAAAAACGCATAGTAGATAGTATTATGAATATAGATATCAGAAATATTTACATACATATGTATATATATAAATATAGATATCAAACTATAATTTTCCATTTTTTCATTTCAGACGCAAATTCCCCTGAGGTTTTGGAATATTCGGACCCTGAAGTGGAACCCAACATTCAAGTCGGAAGTAAAAATTATCAAGAAGATGCGTTTAATTCCGTTTTTTTTACCTCAGCCAGCAGTAATACAACTAATCTAGAGACCCCCGGTTTTTTTGTAAAAAGCAGAGCCCTTATTTTCGTTGCTGCTATAGTGGGATACATTCTATCTCAGTATGCAAATAACATCCTCTTTGTTCCAGTTGGGTTATGCATACTGATTGAAGTGTTTTATTATAAAGGACATCAATATCTGAACAACAATATTGTTAATACGATTGTGCCAATGGTACTTTTGTTTGCTGGTCCTTCGTTGGGAAATAAGATAAAACAGATTAATAGTCTCGTCTCGATTTCACAATCTCTCCTCATAAATCTAGCTATAACCATATTCTGCATATGCCTCAGTAGCTTTTTGTTTCAATTGTTTAGCTTAAATCATATTGTGGATATCAAATAAAATGTTATTACTATTTCGACCTTACATTGTGACGTAAGAATAGATATTGTAGATTTTTTGCTTTTGGGTAATGCATACGGTTATTGAATGCACTTTTAAATCTTTTATAAACAAGTTTATAAAATCAATGAAAATTGGGTATTTTCATAATTCAATGTTTTATTCGCAATAACATGAAAATTGACATTAAACCCAAATTAGACAATCACATATTTCATTTTCCAATTGTTAAACTTTAACTTTTAACGAATGTGCATACTTTTCAGCGATTTCTATTATTTTCTCTCTGTTCTATTCCATTATTCCTGTTGTGTACTATTTTATGGCCTTAATATCAATTTATAACCGGCTGAAGTAGTGAGAATTTCGTTTGTTGAATCTGGTCACGCTGAATTAGAACTTTTGATGTACATACAAAAAATCGAGCTGGAGTGCGGTGGAAAAAATATTGATTAATTAATATCTGTGCTAAGACAGATATATTTGTTGAAAACGATATGACTGATCAACGGGGGACTAGAGTTTACGTTGGCAACTTAACGGATAAGGTCAAAAAAGACGATCTCGAAGGTGAATTTACAAAGTACGGCAAACTGAATTCGGTATGGATTGCATTTAATCCACCCGGATTTGCCTTTGTTGAATTCGAGCATCGTGACGATGCCGAAAAGGCATGTGACATTCTGAATGGCTCCGAACTCTTGGGTTCACAATTGCGAGTCGAAATCAGCAAGGGACGTCCGCGACAAGGCCGGCGTGGTGGACCAGGCGACCGAGGACGCCGCGGCGATGTCGGCGGCCGGCACAGCATAACAAATAGCAGTGGAGGCGGCTTTCGACAACAGCGCGGATCGAGCAGCTCCAGCAGCCGCCATTGTGAACGTAGTTACAGCTCGGGACGCTCAAATTCGGGCTACGGCGGTGGTGGCAACAGCCGCGATGGTGGCAGCAGCAGCAATGGCTTCAGCCGTCGCGATGCGTACAGCAGTGGAGTTCGAGATAGCAATCGCTATGGCGGCAGCAGCAGCAGTTCAAGCTACAGTCGCAATGGTGGGCAAGGCGGTGGAGGACGTTTTAGATCCCGTTCACCAGTCATATATCCTCGGTTTTAATGTTAATCCATAAATACGCATCCACACACATTTCGTATTAAATTTCTCGAAGCCGCTAATAAAAACAAACCCCAATATTCAACGTTCATTGCGATATTGATGCGATTCTGCTATCATAAGGATGCAAAGAGAAGAGAGGAAGCATTGCTAATATGTACATAACATACATATACAATACATATATATTGATATCATTAAGGAAATATGCATCTTTTTTAACACATATATTTCTATGCTAGGACATCAGCTTTGGTATAACAACAAACAAAAAACATACTATTTATTTACACATACAACAAATTGCATCAAACAAATTCTTAATTTAAATCGAAAAAATATTCAAATTTAAGAAACTAAATTAGCCAACTATTAAAAATAATTAAGATACATATATTTAAAACAAAATATATACGGACTTAGTTTTACCGACAAACCTAGAATACATAAATCTAATAAAATTGTCAGAATCGTATTTGATTTATACATTTGTTATACTGTTTTCGCCAATTACCATTTTAAGGGATGATTCCCATTTGAAAAAAAGAGCTCTTACAATGTGGGGTATTAGGGTAGGTCGATTTAATTACGATAACGATATATATAAAAATATAAACCACTTTGATTAGAGGGTTAACTTAGGATTTTTTAAAAATTCTCGGATCGACATAATTCTATTGGAAAAGCTTATTTCGTTGTATTACTGTTTAGGTTTTCCATTCGACTTAATCTTCAACATGTCTTTTTTAAAGTAGTAACGGATAATTTGGGATCTACAAGCTCTTTAGGCAAAGTTATCAAAACGATATCGATAATGTCCACATTTATAATGCTCCGATTCCAGAAAATTGGAGACGCCATTCGATATTTTCTGCGTTGAAGCAAATTACATTTTAATCGAAAAGTACTGAACCAAAGACAAAGGTAAAGGCCATTTTAGCAGATATATGATACAGAATATTAATTTTAACATTTAAAATCTTGAACAGAAAAACAATACTTAAATTTCAGCATTAAAAGCCAGCGATATAATATAACAAGGGATCAAATAAACTCAAATTCATTTTTTAATTCTGTAGTAGCCTATTAATACATATAATTGCATCATATCGGCTACATACTATCGGTACATTTAATGCAAATTATTATTTTATTATTTTAGTTTTCACATTTATAATTATTTTGCAAGATTGGCAATTTTTCAAAAAGCTTTCTCAATTATATCATACTAAGATAATTATACAAAAACAAAACTTAAGATAAAGATGCTATTTAAATACAATTTTTTTTTTAGCTGACATACATACATATATAATTTAAATTTAAATATTGTTTTTCTAATCAAGTTTCGAGTATGGATTTGAACATAAAGTTGTCACCTATTATATTAACGGTAATATAATAATGTCTAGGAAACACATTTAAAGTGTTTGATACTGTGCATGTGCTTTTTCATATCGATTTAAATATAGTTGAAACAATGTCGAAGAAAAACTTGAGCAATTTATCGATAATTTTGTGTATCACCATTATCATTTTGATGGATTGTCTGAATCACCCTGTATCTCTCACGTTAGACATATTATTGGCAGATACACCACTAGAAAATATCACTAAAAGTACATGAGATATTGTTTAGGTTTTTTTTATTTTATTTTATGAGCACCAACCAGCCGTCATATGGGAATTGTGTGAAACAAGATTATTTGTGATTAATAAGTGATATATGTATGTATGTAAACGATATACGGAATAACGCAAAAAAATTCTTTAGCAAAAATGTTAAAGACAATATTTCGAAATCCTATAAAATTGTGATGAAAACAGCATCCTAAATATACAAAAAAATTTCAACTGGAATAAAATTTACAATTTCTGTTAAAAACTTACAAAGGCGATATTGTGTGGTGGCGTTGCGAGTGTGTTACATGTATGTACATACATCAATTTACTTACATATGCATGTACATGCATGTATGTACGTATGTATACATTTATATTGTACATACAGACATATGTACGTGCGTACATACATACATACATGCTGCTGCTCTGCTACTAATGTAACTTAGCTCCTTACAAGCACTTGTGGAAAAAGTAAAGTAAAGTGCTTTTGTCTCTAACATATGCATAAATGCAACATTAATTTTGCATCGATTTGTTAGCATACTACATTTTCCATATGTGCAAAAACGCAGTGCTCAAATTTAGCCTCAGTGATTATTATTGTGATGACTGCTGAATATATTCATATATACATACATAAATTGTATGTACAGAGAGATATAACTCGTTCATATTTAATTATTTGCATATGTGATGAATTAGACGGTACCTATGTAAGTGCATACATACCGTTGCAAATAATTATTGTATGTATGTAATTACAAGTTTTGAAGATCTTTTGATTAAGCTTACTTCGTACAAAATGGATAACAAATGAACGTATGCATACATACACGTACATATGAGAACACACATATATACGCACACAAGCATAAGTATAAACTGCATGCATGCACGTACATAAATTTGGACATGTATAGGTGTATGTGTGTATATGCAATTTTTGTGAGTGTATATATTTGTGCATGTGTCAGTTCTTTTGTCAATAATTTAAAACTTGTTCAATAATATTATTCGGCAAAACAATGTAATCGCAGAAAATTAACTTTTGCTTTAGAAAAAAATAATTTGCAATTTTCCAAGTGCGCTGCTTAATTCGTGTTTTCCAAGGAGCTTCCATGCTAAACTGAAACAACAAAAAAAATAACTGTTCAGACCAATGTAATCATTGTATTGGTGTAGGTTTAAAAAAAAAAAACAGTCGCCATAGCGTCCATCAAGAGTCACAGTTTTTATTGAGCTACATAGGGAAATTCTAACCTATACCTTGATAACTGAGATAACCCTAAACCGGTCCGCAAAATTTCACAACAGCAGCCACAGCAAAGTCCTTATTTAATATGAGTTTTAGAGCCTTAAATTCTGATTAGGCACATACTAGAATACATGCCAATTAGACATTTTTATGTCCTATTGTTCATCTGTGCAGAATGCTTAAATTCCTAATAATAATTTGTTGTTCTTTCAGGTGTTAAACGATCACACTAAAAATGGTTATTTTAAGAACGTTTTTAAAAAAAATTATGATATGAAGGGACATAGAAATGATGAAACCGAAATCAAAATAAATAGTTATAATAAGCAAATAACTCAAAATCATAAAAGACAAACATCATCTTCAGAGACTAATATGGCAAACACAATTTCCATAATGTCCAACGCCATACGAAACGCAGTGAGCAAACAACGTATACGCTATAAGGAGAAAGGATTTAACTTGGATCTAACCTGTAAGTTTAGTTCACAAAATCTCGGCTAATGATTTTTTTTGTTAGATTTACTGGTTTTTTCGTTGACTATCTTGTTGAAAAATTTATTAATATTTATTATTGCAGATATTTGCTCTAATATTATTGCGATGGGATATCCTGCTCCAGATAAAATAGAAGGCATTTGGAGAAATCGCTATGAGGACGTGTTAAAGTTTTTAGATGAAAATCACGGTGATCATTACAAAATCTACAATTTGTGCAAAGAACGCAATTACGACAAAAGTAAATTTCACGGGGTAAGCTTATAAAGATCTTAACTATCTTTCATTCGAGTAAATCTAATAAATATTCTTCACATTTCATGCAGAGAGTTGCAATTTATCCGTTTGAAGATCATAATCCTCCCACAATTGAGTTAATACAACGTTTTTGTCATGATGTTGAATCTTGGCTAAAAGCTGATTTGCTCAACGTTGTCGCCGTGCACTGCAAGGCAGGCAAAGGACGAACTGGTAAGAACCAACTTAAATATTTAATTTTATTCAATTTAAATTAAATGAATTACATTTTGCAGGTACCATGATATGCGCATATTTGGTGCATTGTAGATTCAAGAAAACCGCTGACGAAGCACTCGATTGGTATGGTGAAAAGCGTACGAAAGATCGAAAGGGGGTTACAATTCCATCTCAACGTAGATATGTTCAGTATTATTCAAAGTTGATCCCAGATTTGCGGTATAAAGTTACAAGTCTTTACGTAAGTATACAATTATAATTGTTGTCTTATACATTTTGTTTGATAATTTGCTCTGATATGGAAAGGTCTGTGAAATTCGATTTGCGGACACGAATTTTTTGCATAATCTTGGCCCATTGCAATGCTCGATTTGGGACATGCAGGACTCCGCAACAGAAAAAGCTAAGGCACAAGTAAGTATAAGAATATCTAAATCTTTCTCATATATATTGTTTTGTTAGATGTGCTGAAACGAAGAACTCAAGCGCAACAATTTGTTTTTAATTACACTAAAAGTTTATAGAAATTCTGTTCAGAACTCTTTTTTTAACAATATTCATATTATTTTATCTTCTCAAATTAGCAACTGAAGACGTGGCAACTTGATTTCCAGCAATCTTCTAACTTGGATTTAAGTAGCTCACCACTTTTAGTTTCTGGTGATATTAAAGTGGAACTAGCAAAAATATCATCGGATAAGATCATTTGCCACGCCTGGATGAATACATTCTTTGTGCAAAGTAGTTCTGGTCGGTAATCAAACTAAAAAAAATATAAGTTATAAATAAATAATAATAAATGCTCTAATGTTCGTAGATTGTGAAACCGATGGAACGAACGTCAAATATATGTATACTTTAAACAAGTCCGAAATCGATGGTGCCCATAAGGACAAAGATTACAAGTTTTCGGAGGGCTTTAAGGTGAGCATCTTTGCAATAAATTAAGCAGCTATTTATATAATGATTTTCAACTTATTGAATTGCAGATCTCGATTGTATTTGAAGGAGAGAAACGTTCCGACTGCATACAAACTGAACCCTCAGTGAATAATCGAAACAATAATCGAAACTCGGATAATTTGCCTAGTGACAATGATAGGAATCTAAACAGTGAGGGTTCTGATTTCAACTCTCCGTCCTCAAGTCGTTTTTTTCGAACGTAATAATGGTCCATTTCATGCCAATGATGAGAGAAGTGCAACTCGATCTCAACAATTGGAGCAAAATGGGAAACAACCTGTAAGTGCAAACACCGTACTCGAATTTAACATAGCTTCTTGCTTATACTATATATATTCATATATTTTGATATTTAAAATCGAACACATAACATTTCTGAATATGTTTAAAATGAATGCATTCGTTTTAGACAAAAAAATCAATATGAAAAATCAACCATCTCAAAATGTTCTGCGATGCCATCGAAACGCAAACAGTCTTCATCCAAATCGTTCTTAGTAAGCGTTAATAATACCTCATCAAGCAAGGACATCAAAAAGCTGCATATTTTCAACCACCAACCGTCCGTTACACAATCCTCCGGTTCAATCAAGTGGCAAAACGATTCAAATATTCAAAACATGTATGACAACTCCTCAGATAATAATAGTCCACACATATTCGATCGTTGCAATATTCCTAAGCCTACTACTACTACATCTACTGCTGCTACAGCTAGAGCTGCATCTGCATCTGATAAGATCTTCGAACAAGAGTCATACATTACTTGTAAGCGATTGCCGCAAGATTTTAATAACCAGGGTGGTAGTGAAGAAGGCAATGAGGATTGGGAATCCGGTGAGTCTATTGTTAATCTCATTACTTTTTAGTATTCCCCCATTCCTCCCATTTTGGAATCTGTTATCTGTAAAAATACTACAAAAAGATATTAAATCGATGCGAACTTGATGCACACCAATCCTTAACTCATAAGCCTAAATATATTTCACAATAATACAAATTACGCACTTTTCAAAGAAACTATTTGTTGAAGCATATGTAGATTGGAACAACCAAGAAGAAAAAAGAAAATTGCCCACTTAATTACAAGAAAATAATAAAATTCATTTGATGGATGCCATAGCATACTTATAAACAACAAAACTCATTTAATGGGTGCCATAGCTTATGATAAAAGCTCTTGCAGATTCTTTATTTATCATTACTGCTTTTTCTATTTGTAAATACTGTTAATTTATGTCAGCTCATTCCTCAATCATTAATTTTGTATAGTTTAAGGAATTGAATTCTCTGCCTCCTCTAATGAGATACAAATGTCATGATTAAATTTCAATAGCGTCTGTAGGGGTTTATAATGGGTTCAAGTGTCTAACCATTTCAAATCTATTAGATAAATATTAATATATATATAAGCCTTAATACTTACGAACATAAACTTTAATCTCCATAAGCGTAATGACGTTCTTTGTTTTATAAAACAAATAAATATCAATTCATGTTTCGAAAGCTTTGTAAATTCATCAACATTTTGTTTCTAAATTTAATTACGGAACAATTTGGAACTCAAAATTTAATAGTAATAATAAATTTTAAAAATGCATTTATTTTTTATTCACATTATTTGGCCAACATAATTTTAAAGATTATTAAAGGGCATATAAAACTCGGTATTTAATGACTGTTATATGAAAAATTGATAGACTGCTTTTGTAAGCGGACTACCTCATAGTTTATATACGCGCTCTTCGTAAGAAAGAATCAATTTTGTGAAACAAATAGTATTAGCTGGATTATTTTGTGCAAACCATATTTGAACAACAGTGACTAGAGCTATGGACTATCAACAGATACTGTAAGTGTTAACATTTCTTATTCATTAAGATCGCAAAGTTTGTACTTTCAAAATGTATCTTTCAGATACTTCAGCGTTGGCCAATCAAAGGACGCTCATATTGTGCCAATTACAGTACGGTGTTCTTCGAAAATATGGTGAGTCTCTTCTTATACCTTTGTCATCTGATGTAAAATTTAAATTTTCTATTCTAATAGTAAAAGTATCTTGAAATGTGTCTGTTAGTAATTATAAATTGTTTGTACTTCTAACATAGTTCTTTTAAATTTCTAAATCTATCTTCTTGAAATGTCTAACTTTTATCTTTTGGCATAAACAACCAAAACTTAATATTTATTGTCGTCGGATTTTTCTATGAATTTCGTTTTATATATAAAAAAAATCAAAGAACGTTTTTAATACATTGTTTTCATAAAACTCAGAATTCAGACTGACTGAACTATCAAATCTCTAGTTTCAAGTATTTCGAAGTCGGGGTTAAAACTTGTTAGTTTTAATATTTATTTAATATATTTAATTACTTAAAATATTCATTTTGCACTTTAAACTTGTCGAACAGCTGTCGAATTGTATTCGGTCTAAATTAATTCAAAATTCCACCAAAGCGATTATTACTTTTTAATATAATAGTCAGAGTTGTTCATATTTGGCAAGAGTATTCTATCCTGTTTCTATTGTAATACTGAATTTGTACATCTTATTTCAGATATATTTTCTGGGTGATATCAGAAAGTGAACCACAACAAGATGTGACAACAGAAAAACAACTACTCTGCTCTTTTTTGAGTCCTGTTTAATGTAAATTATTCCTGTTAAACCATTGAATAAACGTAAAAAATAACAAATAGTATTAATGTTATTATTGAGAAATCATGTGATTAAAACACTTTCGGGTAGATTTAACTTTCATGTACATACTTTAAAGCGTGCTTCTCAAAAGCTTTTTAATTTGCCTTCTAGCTTTGCTAATAATATTTTATGTCCAGTTTTAGAACAAGTTTCTTTGAGACCCTGGTTTTTCGGTATAGGAATTGTCGCAAATAGAACATAACTCATTAATACATTTAAGATGAAAATCCGCTTTTTTTTACTTAATGAGGAGATCGTTTCGATTTTCTATTATTGTTTTGAACCTTTTTATGACACCTGGACTATATACTTCTTTTCATTTCAGGCAATATATTTGTCGAAACCAACCAGATTTGATTATTTCTCGTACAGCTACCAAAGGAACGCTTGGTCGAAAGAAATTTTGAAAAGAAACAAACTGAAACTGAAACAGAAACAGAAACGGCAAGCGAAAAGATTTTGTTTCTGAAGAAAATATTTAAATTCAACGTTTGACTAACCATCGATTATTATATAGTTTATCGTCGTGCTAGGCAATTCTAATAAATTAAGTTCAGACTATTATATCGAATAGCTGGCAAATAAGATTGTAAATTAAGACCTACAAATTGTTAAAATTACCTTACCGATTGTAGATTGTAACTTTTGCGAGTTTTGTGTGTCTCTTTGCAAGTGATTAGAATTTGTATAGATATTAGATATGTATGTGAAGTTAGGGTATCTCAGAGCTGAGTACAGGGTAATTCGCAGACGAAGCATCCCGACTGCAATGACCAATTGCTGATTCGCGATCAAATATTTTGATCCCCTTCTACATAGCATAGCTATAATGATTAATTATTTATCTATACTATTGTTAGATTCTACTGCAATAGCCTTTTACATTGCCATTGCTTTTTTTCCATACATTGTAAAATCGTATTTTTTTTTTGTCTAATTTTTAATATATTTAAGTAATAAAGAGCAGTCTCGAAAAGTGTGATTGTCGCAAAAATGCAAATTCTATTTCCCGTTTCCGTTTGTATAATTCGAAATGAAAAATAATGGAAATGTTATCATATTGTTTCAGGTGAATCAACATACCTCTAATGAAGTGTGAAGGACCTAACAATAATTGAAGATCTACAGAAATATAATTTATAGTGTTGCTCTCATTTTTTTTTTTTTGTCATAAATACATCCGAATTTGTACATACTTAGATTTAATAATACTTAATTAAGTAGGATTAATTATTATAAAGAAAATTTCTATATTAATGTGTACTCTACGACCTTAACTAAGCATAATAAAATACATAGTAATTTGTTATACAGTTACGCTTGTAAATCTTTATTTTACACTTTTGATAATCGAAGGGGTTCCTTGTTTAAAATTTGTCTCAGTATTTCTCCCTTATCTGATATAGAGAATATAGACATTAAAATTAGTATCAAATTATTCAAAACAATTTGGAATTCAACGGTTGCTCAAGTGACATCTTGTACTTGCTGCTAATTTTGACTGGTTTTTTAGCTGTCGATTTTACACTTTTAGCTGCTGGTTGGCTATTTCCTTTTAAATGTAGCAACAACTACAACATTTATATCTGCAAAACCAAAAATTCCATTCTCGAGTTGTGAAGAGCCAGCGACTAGCCCAAAAGTCCAAATTGCCAGTTGAGATACCAGGTGAACAGAAGTGAGCAGCAAGTAGAAAATTTAATTTGAGTTAAATATAAAGTGCGTTTAAGTGAAATTGAATGAGTGCAATCCTGAGCCTTTTTTTTATTCTTGAGTGTTTCTCCTCAGCTCAATCCAAGCTCTACAAGAACCTCAACTTCGCTCTAAAAACACTCGTTCAAAAGTTTAGCGCATCTGGTATGTGAGTGGTTTTGCCTGCTCCTCATTTCTGATCGCCTGGTACATAAATTTACATTGTGTTCTTTTTCGACTGGGTTGCTGGTGCTTCGTGCTTTTTGAAATTATTATTATTAATTATTTTGTATGATGTTGCGATTGCCTTCATCTCGATACCAATTAAAATGAAAACATCTTTATTTTAAGCTCTTTTTATTTTTAAAATCCTATTCTTATAAATAACAATATATTTTTTTCTTATTATTTCTACTCTACTTAAGAAAAATACATTTGATGTTTATAAAAATATACACAATGCCAGCAAAAACCAGCCTGCTAATATTAATGTAAATGCTTATTATATTTATTTCAGATGCATCGGAATATCTCTAAAGAAATGTGAAGGATCTACAAAATAATAATTTATAGTTGTCGAAAATTGTACATAGAAATTACCTAGAACTTGATAAGACTTAATTAAGTACGTTTAAATATTGTAAAGAAAATATTTCTATATATATGTAGTTATATTACGACCTATGTTCAGATCAAGCAACATTTGGAAGGCCAGTTTAAAAGGTGTCTTTGAAACCAGCGATCACATCATGATCGTGTTAACTTGACGAATGAATCTCCATACATCCAGTTTTCAAAGCTGTAAAAATTTCGATATAACGAATAAAAATGCTATTTTTAAATTGTTCTGAGACCTGTCTTAATTTAATAATTCCTCTTCGGTATAGTTTAAAAAACGTACAATATATAATAATAAAAGGTATTAAAATATAATTTCAGTTATAATGTGTATAATTTATGTGTATACTATATATATATATATTTCTTAATGTGCTTGCCCCAGTCCTTGTGTTCTATATAATGTAAATGAATCGTACACTTGCTGCAGCTCGGACAGACGGTACTCCTCTAGACACACAATTCCTTGCAGCGATGGTGATAGCTTTAGGGAGCATGGCAGGCAATGGACCACATGCCTTTTCTCCTGTTCTCGAATGAACAATACGTTGAAAACCTCAACCTATAAATAAAGCGTAGATATATAAATATACATATATATTAAAATGTATTTTACAATTGTAGAACTCACTTCACATTGCCCACAATAGTGGGAAGCTTCGTTTTTTCCACGGCCATTGAAACGAACTTCGACTCCTTTGGATTTTACATATTCTTGTATATGAAAAACATTTTTTAACGATTGCAATAAGCACATTCTGCAAAGATAACAAATGAAATGTAATAAATAGCTATATCTTGTATGAGATGTTAAAAGCTATAATATTTACTTGATTAACTCGAACAGTTTAACATCCGACACTTTGATATTTCTGGCCAAGTTCCAGCTCAAATGTACCATGGGAACAATACTTTTAAAGCTTTGCAGCTTGTTCCACTCGTATCGTTCAATAGCAAGTGAATACTGACGAGCTGTTAATGGTCCAACATTCCAGGCGATATTGTTGCACCATCCAACGGATTGTACCCAATGAACACAACTGAAAAAAGAATAATGAAAATATTGCATTTATATATACAATTATAAATCTAAATCGCTTTAACTTACCCGGCATTCACCCAAACTAGGTCTCCAGGTTTTTGAATAAACCGATATACTGGTATATTTTCTTTATATAAGTCTTCCAAGACCGGCCACCATGAACCATGCAGATAACTTATGTTATTCTTTTCGCACAGATTATGAATGCCGCCCCAATAAGAATCGGGTACAGCAAACCATTCACAATCGCCTGGTCCAATGTTTATATTAATTGAGCAAAAATTGTTGTTCTCTTGGTGACCAGGTGTTCGACTTCCTGGCACTTTCATATATAATTGCACGGTATTCATTCCTAAAATTACATGACCCACATGGGAGAGCATATTGGCAGCTGAAATCACTCGAGCAAACGCCGGCAGCTTTTGTAATTCGCTAAGCTGAGGTTTCCATTTCCTCTCATCTGATAAATCGACATTGGTTCCAAATCTAGAATTAATTTTGTTATTATATTATATTAAAAGAAAGGCGATAATAATAAAATAATTTAAATAAGTTTAAATATAAAAATGTACCTTAGCATTTTACTGCCATTCTTTTGGCGTTTGCGTCTTAAATTAATATTTGAATTTGAAACCGAATCTTTGGAATCTGAATCCGACATGACTTGAGAGCCGGCAGAGCCTTTATCGCCTTCATCCTGCGTCAAAATTGTAATGGTTTAGTTAATGTATCCTCTTTAATTAAATGTCATATTTACCTTGAGGCTATCTTGAAAACTGGACGCCTGATACTGTGCATATTTCGCTATGGTTGTGTGAGATCGATGTGATATACAGGCCCAAACTCTCTTTGCTTGAGATACATCCCAATTTTCATCGGGTGACTGATTGACTTGCGTTCTAACTTCCACACTGTGATCTGGATTAGCCTCCACCAATGTTTTCGTTGAAAAGAGTCCCAGGTCGAGCTTTAGAGCACCAGCAAGACCTCTGACAACGGCAATGGGATGTTTTAGACAGAACTCCTGCAACTGTGGACTAAACGCATTCTTTTTGTTTTCCAAGTGCACCGAAGGCGTTGGGGTTAAAAGTTGATCTCGAGTGAGTCTTTGTGGCGGACAATCCGGTGGCGATGGGGGAGGTGTATTTTTTGTAGTTATTGAAAAGTTAATTGGTGGCTCATCCACGGATAATTGCTTTACCGCTGCCCACAATTGCTTTGAATCCATTTGTATATTAAATGTTGGCAATGATTCTTGATCATTATCATATTCGACTTTGGGCTTTTGATCTTTAAAGTTAGTTTGAGTATCATCATTGAAGTGTGTTAAACTCTCGTACTTAATTGCGACATTTGTACCATTATAGTTATTAAGGGCATCGTCTTCAGCTAATTTCGTTGATATATTTGGACAGCGAATTTGTAATTTTTGTTCAGTCAATTCAAAATCATTGGCATCATTATCCTCTTTGATGTTATCACTTGAGATTATTTCTGAACCATACGATTGTGAGTTTGTTCTCTCGGATATTGCTTCGTTTGCTGCACTTGTTGCGCTCGATGCTGGACCTGGTGACGAGCTTGTCTTAATAGACTGTCGATTTAACGGCTGCTGTAAAAACTGAGCAGAGTTCATTTGATGTTGCTGTTGTGATGAATTCGGTGTGGCATCCGTTCGGTTTCTGGCAGTGTGCTCGGTATCCTCCTTGACCCTTTTAGCAGGTATGGGATTACCTGTATTCCCGTGACTGTGAGGGTAGGGTGGTGGAGGTCCCTATGTAAGTAAATAATGTCATTTATGTATGCCGAGCTTAAAATATTAAATATAATGCTATGGAAATGTTACCTGTACAGATGGATTCTTGCCAAACTGTCTTTGCTGCATTTGAATGGTTTGCTGCTGTTGCTGACGTGAATTAATTTCTAATGATATTGGCAGGTTCCAAGCTTCTTCAATAGAACAAAGCTGCCTTCGCTTTGAAGTTATACTGGGCAGTGGTGCTTGGCTAAGCTGGGATTCTAAAAATTTCACACGTTGCGCTAGACCTTTTGTCAGTCCATTCGTGCTGCTTTTTGCATATAAAGTTTTATTTCCTTCTTGGGCATTGCCTATTTTCTACAAAAATAAATAAATAAAATAATTTAAATTAATAAAGTCAATCTTTTGGGGTTACTATTACTTGGTAAATATTAAGTGCGGTTAATAAACCCTTTCTTAGAACCAGAAACCAGAAACATCTTTAACTTACCTTGTTTGCTATACGTTTAATGGCATTCGAGTAACAAGCATAGGCATCTCTTAATTGTCCACAACTTTCATATAGAATACCTAAATTCGTCCATGCAGATCTGTGCTCTTTATCAAGCTGAACTGCGCATATATAGGCTTGTAGGGCATCGGTTGGTTGGTTTTGTTGCTGGTATAATACACTAAACAAATGATAATCATAAGTAATAGATAAGGTATAAATATATAGAATTTGATATTCCTACCCGATTGAGCACCAAGTATCAGCATTCCCTTCACTTTTTTCCACAGAGTTGCGATATGCTAAAAATGCATCATGAACTTTATTAACACCGGCATAACATCTTCCTAATAAATATAATGATTGTCCGCACTTTGGATCGGCTTCGATGGATTTTTGTAAAAATAGCAATGCATTTGATTCACGTTCCTTTTTTTCGCCTAGGCATTCGACACAATGATACATCCATCCTGAAAGGCAAATTGCAATAGATTCAAGATGTAAAATAAAAGATCAAATAGAAAATTTGGTATTTTACCTAGTTGTCTGTATATATCTGCTTTAAGATCCAACGACACATTTTTATTATTTAATATAAATTCATATGACTCCTTGGCGGCTTTATGCTTATTTTGCACTTCATATAGATGAGCTATTTGAAATTTCACTATATCGAAAAAAAAGGTTAATTAGAATTTTACACTAGTTCAGTGCAAATTTTACCTTGTAGATCGGTAAACGTGGATGGCGATGTATCAATCAACGCTAGCTGCAAGTGCTTAAGGGCAGTACGAAATTCGCCATTAGCTTTTAGCATCAGTCCTAGACGTAAATGGGCTTCATTTGCACATGTAAAATGTGGATTCAAGTATAAAAGTTCCTGAAGCGATTTTATAGACCTGCAAATTAATATAAAATACACATTGTAAGGATTATTCCGACACGATGAACCATTTTACAAATGGGAGCTGCACAAAAAAGGCAATATAGTGTAACTTCAAAACTATTGGTCAAAGCGCAACGTTCTATAAAGAATGCACACATACATATACACGCATAGATGGTAGAAACAGCTCCTTTTACATGCACACACATGCAAGCGCATATGCACACATTATAAAAATATGCACATGTGGTTACCAATTGTGTTTTGTAATAAGACGATCACTAGTATTTTTGTTGTTGTGTGCAATTCAATTTTAACAGACACATACATACATACCCTTGTATGCACTCACAACTACATGTATGCACATATAATGCAGTTCGAATACGAAGCAATTATAAATTGCATTAAATTTCTGATCACTGTCGATAAATTGCCAATATACTCATCAATATCATGAAAAATACTTTAAATATTGAAAGTTGTAGTCATGAAGTATTGCAGACATTTTCGCTTTCTCGAACAAAAGTGCACTTACATGCACACATACATACACGCATACGTATATGTAAGAGTATAAACAAGAATTGGGCACATCAACAATAGAATGGTAGAAAAGTATTAGAACCTTACTTATTTTCGATTTATGTGTTTGTAAAGTTAAAATTTAATTTGTACTAAATTTAAACAGATGTCCCATTCATTAGTTGGCAGTGTTTTATTTATATTATTCTAAAAAAAATCACTCAGTCGATACACATTTACAATTTCCTTGTTTAATTTACTAAGTAGGGATGGAATAAAATCAATAAAAATATCGATATTTTACATGCGATAAATTCCTTGATTTTTTTACAATGAAAAACGGCACAACATTGAGCGACGCAAGTAGGACCATATTGGAAATGGAACATCTTATAATCTTACTACTGCAGGATTCTTTCAAAGCTATTCTTAAATAAACTACCTTAAGCATAGCATTTCTAAGTATTTTGATTGATGAGAAACTCTTGACAAATAAAAAAACAACCTTCAACAATATCTTTTAAAGATAGTGTTAACTGTTGTCGTAAAGAAAGTGTGACCAAAACAACAAAGAAACATGATTAATTTGGAGATTATAAAATATATATTTCAAAGAATAATTAGTTTTGTGGTAACTTTCAAAATCTGAAATCTCTGTATTTATATAGGCATAAAGAAAGAGCACATAGATTGGGATATACGAGACCTTTCTTTCCTAACTTTCACGATTGGCTTACTTAAACTATAAAAGAATTTTTTCATAAAATCACTTACCATTTAAAACAGCGAAACTCAAAATAAACGATACCTATACCGTATAGAAACGCATGATTCTCCCAATATTTCGCACTTAATCGCATATATTTTTGATATGCCGACAAAGCTGAAAAATAATGTTATATCATAAGTTGTATTAAAGTAAATATGTAAATTGTCAGAGTTTAATAAATAATAAAAACGATTGATCGATCTATCTATTCCCTAACCAAAAGGGCAATAAGAAAGGAAATACTTCCAGTATTAACATTATAGGTAATTTTCCTATAAGAATGTTCCTTACCTTCCGAGTATTCATACATCAGCAGATGTAGGTGCCCAAGCTTGCAGTATGTGTTTACGTCAACTTCTCCAATGGATGTTGTTGAATGGCTTGCTGATACAGGTGTTTCATTTGAGGATCCACTTTTGAAATCATTATTCTTATGTTGTGCATTGCAAGAGTTTTCCTTAATATGCTCGACATCGCTTGTTGGCAGGTCGCTTTTGATGGGTTGTGATTTTGCATCGAGTTTAGTCATTTGCATTGAATGCGAGTGAGAATGGGCGACTTCATCTTGTAATGCTGTAATCGTTCGCTGAATGAGCTCCTTAATTTCCGAATTTTTGGGATCTGACAAGTCCAGAAATCCATAGTATCGACTGAAACGGGCAACATATAATTGAATTTCCGTAAATAGGAAAGCCTATGCGACATACCTGTCGAGTTGAAGTATTGTTTGTAAATCTTCAAGTGAATGTTGTATCATTTTGATAAATAAATGTTTGTTGCTAAATGATTTCTGTAGCGTAGTGATGGCAGTCAATTGATATGCTATCGATAACACCATTATCGAGTTGCTTTAAATTAAAAACTATCGTTGGAAGAAATAAAGGTGTTCAGCACACCGGTGCATAAATACTCTTTCAGATTAAAAAACTTTCTAAAAAAAAAATATTTAAAAATTATTCTATTATTATGTATATTAAAATGGCATTATTATTTTTTAATTATATTATTAGTTTAAATAGTTATTTAGCAATATATAATATTTACAAACATATTTTGTTTTATGGAAAATGGCTTAATTAAATGCAAACACTTTCATTTAAATTCTAATATTACAGAAGCTACGTTCACCTATTAAGCGTAGATTTTATTATTAATTATATATTCTAAAAATATCTAACAAAATTGTAAGTTTAGTTCTTACGACATAGAACTGTTGATTATAATAGTCATATCAGTAAAGATTACTTTGACAAATAGCGGAATTTATAAACAAAGTATTTTCGATTTTAGGCGCCTACGGGTTAATTCGTAGATCACATCAAACAAATGACCCCTGATGCTCTTTCTAATCATGGATTCGGCTTGCGTTAATGTCAAGCTTTTTCAATTGATAACAGCTCAGTCCTCTTCAAATGAGCGAAAAAGTACGGGTTTACTGCACGGTTTAATTCACAATTATTTGGCATATTACTACATCGAATTCGCGTTATTGTTGATTTTTTTATATTAATTCAAAAGATTAAGTGTGTTTTCAACGTGTGCGCTTGAACGTCGAAGTTTTGTATAAACTATAAGCTAAATTTGATTTTCAAAAGGGCTTCAGTTCATAATATATGTATATTATTTCGAATACGTGAAATTTTCAAAAATACACGGATGTATCCGCTCTGTTCGTGACCTATGCGAAACTTGTAAATCAAAAACCCGCCAAATTTTGTACGTTCCGGTTGACATATAAGTATTTAATTTAATATATTAAAAACAGCATTTGGATTTGAAATAAAACGCGGAATATGATGAAAAAATTCTGGATTAGCGTAGATTAAAACACTCTGATGAGATGTAAAATTGATTGAGTAACCTAGTTTGCTCCAATCATCGATGAAAATTTATTTTGTAAATTTTTTTAAAATTATAATTACTGATAATGGTATTTTGGCAATTTCAGAAATAATTAAAGTGTTGGCATCAACATGAGATAGTTCGTCAGGTAAGACAATTATATATTAAAAATTCCAATATTTTAATCATATGCTATCTTATTTTTTAAATGAGTAAGCGTGCTTGTAAATGTTATGTTTCTTTATAATGCTACTTAATATTATAAATAGCTTTCATCATTTTACATTTGACTAGTTGCCAATTAAATATAATTTCATATCAAGGTGTTGGTGATTGAACTGCAAAATTTACTTTCAAAATTATTTGCAGCGCTTAATTTTAGTATTCGCCAAGCGACCACATCGGCTCAAAATATTCTGACCTTATAATTAAAAATGGACTTTATTGCTGGTCTTTTCGGAGGTAATATTTTATTTGCGTATGTATTTAATAATTAACTTATTATTAAATAAAGTATTAAATTTAATTTACTTTGAGAGATTATTTGAATGATATGTTTGTACTTTAAAACCTTTCATTATTTGTAGTGCAGCCAGTCGTGCTTTGGTGAGGCTTTAACAAAATAAATATTTTGATTTTTTTTATCCAATAAAATAACTATAATTGGTTAAAACAAGTCTATGATAAACCAAATTATACATTTGTTATTAAGAAACGATGGAAAATGAAACATATCGAGAACATTTTAAACTTTCAGCGGGTCAATTGAAATAGCGAAATTATGACTTAATAACCGGAGCACAACTGATCAATTGATAATCGCTAATTTATTTTGTTTTTATTTCGCAGGTGCAGCGGGAGTTCTCGTTGGCCACCCGTTTGACACAGTTAAAGTGCACTTACAGACTGATAATCCGAATAATCCGAAATATAGGGGAACATTTCATTGCATGAAATCAATATTATTGTCCGATAATATTCGTGGTTTATACCGTGGTATTTCGAGTCCAATGATGGGAATCGGTTTAGTTAATGCAATTGTGTTTGGCGTTTACGGCAACGTGCAGCGATTATCGGATAATCCGAACTCACTAGCCTCACACTTTTGGGCTGGTGCTGCCGGTGGACTTGTGCAAAGTATCGTATGTGCACCAATGGAATTGGCAAAAACACGACTTCAACTTGCAAATCATATCGATAGTTCACACAAATTCAAAGGACCGATTGATTGTCTTATGTACATATATCGAACAGAAGGTATTAGAGGTTGTTTCAAAGGATTCACAGCAACAATACTTCGGGATATACCAGGTAGGCTATAAACAAAATATGTACTTTTAAATTATATTAGTAACAAACACCAATTCTTTCCAATTCCTAGGCTTCTCTAGTTATTTTGTCTCCTATGAGTTTCTAATGCAATGCAATCAAACACCAGGTGTATTCTATACGCTGATGGCAGGAGGATTTGCTGGAGTTGCTTCTTGGCTAGCGTGTTATCCCGTCGATGTGATCAAGACCCATTTGCAAGCCGATGCTCTTGGCAAACATGCAAAATATAATGGATTTGTTGATTGTGCGGTGAAAAGTTATGAACGTGAGGGTTATATGTTCTTCTTCCGTGGTTTGAATTCGACATTAATTCGCGCGTTTCCAATGAACGCGGCGTGCTTTTTTGTTGTTTCATGGATATTAGATTTTTGTAAGCGAAATGGGATTGATATGATCGATAATTCCAATCAATCGTTCAATGTTGTTAATTTGGAAAATTGGAGTCCATCATATTTAGATAGCGATATTCAATCAGATGATAAATTAGTGCGAAAATTAATTTCGGACCGAGTAGTGGAGTTACAATTGTTGCGAGAGTCACCATATGAAACGCTGAATGGAGATATTAGTGATTATTACCATCGGGATCACATATACGAAACAAAAGTCAATCAAATTGAAAGTTCACAATTTAATATTAATGGCGATTCAAAACGATTATAATTTTTGTACACTGCAAAATAAATTTTTGATTTTATCCAAGTACACATTCTAACATTTATAAAATGACCACAAAAACAATTTTCACTCGTAAATTTTTATAAGGTAAAATATTTATTTTACAATCATATTGGACCTCAACGCGACAAGACTTATTTATAAATTTAACATTTCTTTCTATTGCCTTTTTTTCATTATAAAAATTATTTCACTATATGATGGATTTTATTTACTTTCGCTTCATGGCGTTCTGTGCATTGCCATTAGAGGAACGCATTGATAAATTCAATTTTGCTGAAACTAGATCGTAAAAACGAGGAAAGAATTGAATTGCAAAATATATGGTTGAAAGATAAATGGTTATGACAAAAGTAAGGAATAGATCAAATATAGCTGGCTTCACTCTATAAACGTTTAGCTTGGCATCCACGCCGTTGTAGAACATGAAATCAGGTTCCCGCGCATCTGGTTTATCGTAAACGATTTTCACGTTTTTCAGATACTTCTCAAATCCGTCCTTGATATCATTATTCTGCAAGATCGATCGGAGCCCAAGATATGGCAAAATATTATTTTCATTTATAGCCTGAAAGCAAAATGATAAAAAAAAGCATTTTGAAATTATAACATATATATATACTATACAATATATCTTACCACATGACCGTCAAACACATCTGACTGTGGATCTATTTTATACATATAACAGGCGAGAGATTCGGCAATTATTTTCGCCGACGTAATTAACTGCGTTAAGATTTGCGATTCATCATCCTTAAACATTGTCGTTCTTAAAGGACTTGACGGGTTCTTCACCGAAGACAATGTAAAGGCCGGAAAACGTTTCATACTAAAACGCTCATGCTCCCATGACAATTTCGAGTCAGCCAAATTTATTTTCTTATGCACACCTTCAACGGTCAGGTTACCACCATGTTGGGCCGATACCGATTTCAGAATCTTAAAGAAATTACTGATAGAAGTCTTCTCTTTGGGTGGCTTTGACACATGCATATATAAAACATTTGGCTGATTGTCTCCCAAACTTTGTGTGATCGTATCTAGGCACAATACAAATTCAACATTCTGAAAATTTAACAATAAATGGAGTATGCAGTAGAAAATGTAGAATTAATTAATAATGACATTTTTAAGAAATACCTGTAGCACACTATTGTCGTCAATTTCCAGCCATTTCTTCGATCCCTGGAAGTTGAGTAATAAACCAGAATCGGAGTGTAAAAATCCCAAACGGTATTTGGGCGACATGCTAATCATTGAGTGTAATTTGCTGAAAATTTCAACTAGAGCCATTGTTACAGCTGAGTCAGCGTTCAAAGGGTAATCCTGTAAACAGTGTAATATAGTAAGGGAATTTTTCTATTTAAACAGTGAGCAATGTGTACTTACATTTATAATACCAAAAGTCTTAAGACTGGCTGTTATTAAAATAAGTGGCAAACTATTGCCATCGCCTGAGTTATCCATGTGCTTGGCAACAAATTGATTTGGCACAAATTCACCTTGAATCACAGGGATTTTGCTATTTTTATTCGCCGCACTATTTTGGCCATCAACAGTTACATGATAACCATTTGCCGACACCAGTAACAACATTTGTCCAAATGCTGTTTTATTCTCAACGTTATTATCAATCGCTGTGTGCGTCACATCCTTCAAGATTTCTTCCAACTTTGGGTTGAAAGGTGCAAAATAAACTGGCACTGGGATGGCTTGAGACAGCATTTGCTGCTCCAACATTAAAACATGTTCTTTAACTTCATCGTTTAAGGCTGTGACATCTTTAGGCAACATAATTATAAGGCCACCAGCCTTTTGACGAATTTTATTCAAATCATTCACAGAAATATCGAGAAGCCTAAAATATAGAAAAAAAGATATTATTTATTTTACGAGCTAACCCTCGACTAAAAGTTTCCCTCAGAATACACATGTAATGAAATGCGGGCGCATAGTTCATTGGTCGAGTGCTAATTAGTGTTGAAGGTTGAGGCACGAAATGTATGCTAGATGGCGGCAGTGTTGCATCGGTTGGCCTTAATAAATCAGTACAGTGTATCTTAATTGGGTTGTGCACTCAGATTAGATAATGATCTTGTTAAAACGTGTGTAAAGCGAGCACACATAATGTTAATATTAATTTATATAAACGACCGTTTTGTAACTGTGAATATTTTAAAAAGCCGCACTATGAACCATTCTATTAATTAAGTGTGCCGCTTTACTCAGCACATGCTACAGGGTATCTTTCAGTCGCCCACTGTTGCTCTTGTTCTTAATTAAAAGACTGATTCTTACCTTGCAAGAACACAATGACGACCAGTACTCCATGTGTAGAGAGATTTCGCTTCCAGAGATATGGCAGAAGATCGGCTACCTATATGAAAGCATACAATGAAAAGCTTGTCCCAAACATGCAAATGATATTGCTTATTTACCGAATTGTTCACCATTGACATCAAATTTGGTCATCGACATTACTTGAAAATCGCTGGCCATGCTCGGGGAAACTAGTATTAGTATCGGCAAAGCAACAAGAAGACAATAGGGCAGTCCACCTCGAAAGATGTCTGCGAAACTATCAACTTCATTTAACATTTTCTATTTTTTTCTACGTTAATATTTTAATTGAAAAAAATGAGTTCCTAATAGTTAACTAGAGAAAATCGATAAGTCGATGTTATTTAACATTTTTGCCGACAATGCACAATAAATGTTAGCAATATTTTGTTCATTTCGAAACGTGGAATTGGAACATTTTTTAAATTTCGATAAAATACTAACTATTAATTAGGCATTCAATTAAGTAGAACTTTTGTCTGGAAAAGTTTATAATATATATGTATATCGTAGATTTTGAATCCCTTATATATTTTCGATATGTGATGAACATCAATTAAAAGACGACATACACTGTGAATTATTGATATGAAAATCAAGAAATTACTTATTCAGAATATTAAATTTGCATTAATGCTAAGAATCTTAAATCAATTTGCAGGAGCCATTATCCGTCAAATGTAAAGCCATTAAAATATTCATGTTCCAATATGTCTTTAGCAGAAATTCTATGCACTGGATCATAAATCAGCATCTTTTGAATAAGATCCACACCATAACCGTCAAGATTTTTCAGCTGGTTGGTTAATTGATTTGTTGACCAACATGGGAACGTATTTTTATAGTCCGGAAGCGAAGTTACGCCTGGCCAAATATCTTCAGTAGGAGTTTTTAGAATTCTGAAAAATGTGTACGATTTTAATTTATGCCGCATAAAATAAAAAACTTATCGAACTAAAAACATCGAATATATTCTATAATGTTGCCATATGTTGAAAAGAAATCGATTCATGTTGTACGCCAATAATTTATATTTCTAATCAACAGATGGTTCTTCACCCACATCATTTCAATTTGAGCGCTTACCTGAACATTCGAAATAGTTGATCTATCTCGGAATCGCCTTGAAACAGCGGCTTCCGAGTAGCCATCTCAGCAAAAATACATCCTATTGACCAAATGTCAACAGGACACGAATATCTGGGAGAGCCCAATAATACTTCTGGGGCTCTGTACCACAAAGTCACAATTTCATGTGTATAAATTCGCACTGGAATTCCAAAGGATCTTCCGAGGCCAAAGTCAGCTACTTTAATGATGCCATTCTTGTCAATCAGGAGATTTTGGGGTTTCAAGTCACGATGTAGTACTCGACGACGATGGCAAAATAAAATGGCATTTGTTATCTGATACAAATAGCTTCGAACTAATTGACTATCGAGATGCTTCTCAGGCGGCAAGGAATCCATGTATTTTTTCAGATCCATTGATAGAAATTCAAATATCAAGTATATGCGGTTTTCTTCCATTAAAACATCTTCCAAACATACTATATTGGGATGCTTTAATTCTTTCAATAGCGATATTTCCCTACAATAGGTTAAATGATGCGTGTTTTATTTTAAATCGACAAATTGAAATGGAGCCTCATAAATGTTGGTACATACCTTATGGCTGTGGATGGAACACCTTCGTCATCTGCCTCCAATCTTATTTTTTTCATAGCAACAATTTGGCCAGTTAAACGATTACGGCCTTTATAAACTACACCATAGGTGCCTTCACCGATTTTTTCAATTTTCTCGAAATCCTCCATGATGGCTTCAGTCAATTTCACAAAATAAAATGCCGCGAATGTCACCAGAGTTGCCAGACTTGTGATAAACACCACAAGCTTCTACTTATGTTAGGTGATGCCACTCATACAGAATGCTTTCTACCATTCACAACGTTTTGGGAACTGTGAAATGAAATTATTTTTTGAATAAACCCGAGAAATAATAAAATTCCACATCAACTGTCACAACGAAACTTTTCAAGAATCGTTTTAAATTACAATATATTTTTTTTCTCAAAAATTGAATCTCCTTTAGATTTGAGTATCTAACAACACTTAAGAAAAAATCTAACGGGACAAATTTGGCTTCTAGTGTCAATTATCGAATCGATAGGAAGCCCAGGGTGTTTCGAATCATGCCGAAATCAGAAAGCTAAAAGATGAATTATATATGAATATATAAGTTATGTTTTGCCTCATTTATTCATCATCGGCGTGGCAACCATTGTTTACTAAAAAACACATACATATATTTATACAATTTATAATTGAAATGTTTGAGCAATAATGTATGAATAAAGAAAAACTAAATACAATTTTGCAAAAAATGCTTTTCACCATTAACAAGCTATATATGTATATATATATGTTATGATATTACTACTTAATAACATAGTGATAATAAATGAAATTTATAAAGAATTAAAGTAAATATTTCACGTACGATTACGAAATATACATAGCATACCATGAATGCTTTTTTTTTTTGAATATCGTCGAACAATTTATGTTTTGCGTTTTAGCTATCTAAGCAGCATTGGATCATCATACATATCGCATTTGGCAGCTCTTGACATTATAAACGATATTTCTCAGCTGTCCAATATAATCATTTCCTATGTTGGGGTGAAACTTACAACGCTGCCCACATAAAATTGCATTATAAATTCCGTTTAATGTTAACCTACTCTAGCGTATTATATATATTATATAATTGATAACCGTTTTAAAATTTTTTTTATTGTTTTTTTTTTTTGTTATTTTCTTGATTTTTTTGAAAGCTTACATTTAATTTAACAATTACCTTTTAATCTTATTTAACGATTACTTCCTTCTAATACTTATTGTAAGTACTCGGTTGCATTATGTTATTTATTTGTTGTTTGTTTTAATTACATGCGAGCATTTAACACGATTAAGAAAAATGAATATGCATATACTTCTTATGTATAGAGTCCTAAAGATATGGGGGAATACAAGAAATTTTGTATGTATGAAATGGGGTTTGTGTGAAATTTTCATGTTTTTTTTTTTTATATAGATTTCTTTTCATTTTTGTGTTGCTTGTAAATAAACCTACTTAGAGCTAATTATATAATTATGTATGCATGAAAAGATGGCTACATGGCGACATCGCTTTAAATGATGTAAAATCCACATAATATTATACATTTTTGTATATATTATGGGGATCAAAAATTCATTCTTAATAATCGGAAATGATGTTTGCTCCGTCGAAAAATTATTAAAAACAAGTATATACAATTGATATAGTTGATAAAAACTGTATATTCGCATATATGTATATTGTATAAGGGCTGCAAACCTTATTAAAAGAAAGTTTGGTTTGCAAGTACAAAGAATCTTTGTTGTGGAACTTCTTCTACTCAGATATATAAAAAGATATTACACTTGACGCAAAAATATAACTCATATAAAGCACTTGAATTAACAATGAAATTGTAAAATATGTTGAGAATATGAGTATGGAATCATTTTTAATAAATAGTTGAAAACATTTTAAAAGTGAACTAATGTTCGAATTAAAATCTTGGCTTCATGAGCTCTTAAAAACGTGTCACGAGCTGAACCCTTGTTAAAACATTTGAGGTTTGCAGCCCTATATATTATATTCTTGAAGAGCGCAATAAAAAAATAATCGACATATATAAAAATAGGCTAAAAGGGATGATGTTGCAAGGGGGGTATTGGTATTGCCTCGGGATTGTTGTTAGCGGCATGACGTCTGAAAAAATTGCTTAATAACTGTTGCTCTAGCTCGAAGCTGGTTGAGTACTTTGCCGTCGAGCCATGCATCAATTGAGTTACTGTTGCTGTTGTTGTTGCTGCTGTTGTAATGGAAGATGGTGATGCCTTTAGATCATCGCTGCTGACTGCTTGCTATTGCTGTGGATGCTGACCAATCTGTTGCTGCAAATGTGGCGGCAATACGCTGTTAGCCTGATTGGTAGGTAAGGCCATGCTACTTAGCGTCTGCGACGTCGCTGGCACAAGTTGTGAAGGCTGACTATGATAGCTGTTTGCGCCGACGACGCTGCTCACGGATGGCTGCTGTTGCTGTTGTTGTGGTATCATATGGTGTTGCACACCAACCATTTTGGGTCCGTCCTCTGCCTTCTCTTCTTCACGTCGTTTCAAGCATGCAGCCTTTGGATTCAGATTGCGTTCGCGTACCTGTTGCTCTAGCGTCATAATCACCTCCACAGCCATGTTCAGAATGCCGAGTTTAGTTTGAGGTTTATCTGATTTCAGGTGTGTCATACACATACGTCCCAATTCTTTCAAAGCCTCATTAATATCACGTATACGAATGCGTTCGCGTGCATTATTTGCCTGACGTCGTTCCTTTTCGCGTATTGCCTTAACAGCCGGCTCGGCATCGTCATCATCGTCGGCGGACGAACAGTATCGTCGCGGTCGTTTCGCAGCCTTTGCAGCTCCCTGCGCAGCAAGCTGTTGCAGTTGATTGGCATTTGAGGGTTCCACAGAACTGGTTGGTTTCGTATCCGAAATGTCCAGACTCGAAAGATTGGATGTGGTTGAGACGCCGGCATTGCTCATTCCACTTTGCTCCTTTCGTTTCTTTGTTGGCTTCGATCCGGACGTTGTTATTGACGTCGATCCACCACGTTCAATTTTAATGTTCGTCAAACCCGATCCGCCAGCCGACGCACTTGAAAGCACATCGTGGGACAGTGTACTTGATGAATTGGGTCCTCCAGCACCACCAAGCGAGCCATTGCCAGCCGAACTGGCACCGCCAAGGACGTGGGACGTTGGGGAATTGGCCACGAAGGAAGATAACGTTTCAGCATTGTCCAATGCATTCAATGTGCTATTCACACTTGCCAAAATTTCAGGCTCGCAATGGTTTCGTAGCACGTTCAGAGCATCATCAAGACGCTCCTCCATGCGTGCACCTTGAAACACCGATGCCATGGTATGTAAACTAGTTACTGGCACCACCATATCGCTAGCATAGCTCGAGCTGGCACCGCTATTTAAGACCGTATGACTCCAGCCACCTGTATTGCCAGACACAGAGGCTGCATCGCCACCAACTCCAACTCCAGACTGCGTTAACGGTGGCGGTGAATTGACGGGCGTTGATGGATTTGAACTGAAGCTACTAATACTCTGATCGGCCACGGCTGCAGCCGACATATAGATTTGCTGTCGCAATGACGTTGCCGAAGAATTACCAGCTCCGACACCGACACCGACTTTCGCATTGGGGCCGCCACCACCAAAGCCGTCCGCGCTCTGCACTGCAGGACTTAGTTGCTGATTGTGATGGGAATGTGCATGAGGTAGCGGGTTATGATGATTAAGGGAATGGTGACCGAGTTGACCAGCAGACGCTAATGAACTGTGCTGTGCTTGTTGCTGTACTGTTGCTTGTTGATTGTGATTATGTTGCGGCGAGTTGTAGACGGCCGGCGATAACACTGTCGGTGCTGGGCCGCCAACAATGTTTGGTATGCTGCCGGAACCACCGCCACGGAATGAGCTCATTGGCGGGAGCGATGTCGCTGCCGGACTATGCATACCCAGGTGACCTCCACTCTCACCAACGCCGCCCATTTGGATACCAATACTCGTGCCATCATTGGCAGCATTAAGCACTTGTTGTTGTTGGTGGTCCAAATTGTGTGCAGATATTGGAGTGTTGTTTTGATAAGTTGTCTGATTCATATAGTTGGGAGTCGGGCCGCTGTTCATTTGGGATTGATACCATCCAGCGCTGCTAGTTGCTCCCGAATCGAAATACTGATCAACCGTCGACACATTGGCGAATCGATTGTTGCTTGGGGGTCCTCCGCCACCGCCAACGCCATCAGAATGAATGGAATTGAAATCGCTTGAGTACATTCCATTTTCCACAGCAAGGCCTCCATATGGTGAGTGATAGCCGCCACCTCGTTCGGTCCCCACATTGCCCGACGGTTGCTTATTTGCTATCTTGTTAAAACAGTTTTGAAACACTTCATACAAGTGCATCGGTTCATCGTCGCTAGTCGCCATTTTACCTCAGATTTGTGGACGGCAGATGGTGGATACAAAATCTGAAAAGATAATGAAAAATTGTCTTTAGTTTTACAGAAATAAATAAATAAATTACTCTTGACACATAGATTTCAAAATGCAATCTTCTATTTTCAAATAGATACTGTAGAACTCATTTTTAAGTAATTGAAATACAATGTATTCTTTATTATAACTATTTTAGCAAGTTTGAAAAAAGGTAAATTATGTTTAAATAAATTTTTTTTTAAATAATTTTTTACCAACTCATAATTTTTGGTATTAACAAATACAATTTTAGAGTGCATTTCAGAATTGATTTTTATTAGTTCACTATATCAAGTATTCACTGTATACATTGTATACGATCACCATCACAGCTCTGCTCATAGAGTCATAGGTACTGTTATCAATGCTGTAGGCGCCAACGTTTCTAGATAACACAAACAATTCTCGCGAATTCTTGAGCTAAGTAAAAAAAAAATATAGGAAATGCGAACGGTTTCAACAGGTGATATTCTCTTTTTCGAAATTGTAGAAAATTTCGGTGAGTAGAGATATGAGAAATGTGTTATAGCTGAATTGTATTTTGGATTTTGTATGAAAATAAGGCTTGGTAACACTGCAAAGACTAAAAGAAATATTTTTTTTATTTATTCGAAAATTACCCAAACTAACAGAATTTATTAAACATTTAACATAGATTTTAATGGTCCTATTTATCACATGTATGTATTCATCATAGGTACGAACATTCTTTGATGCCGCTATGCAGCATGCTTACAAGGTGCATGTATGTTTGCCTGACTGTAAGTGTAAGTCTATGTACTTTTTGTGTGTGCACTACCTCTCCATCCACAAACTCTACAGACTTTGTTATACTCGATACCAATATGCGGATATTTAGCACACATATGTTTGTGCGTTAGACAGAGTATTTAATAGTTGAGCACACTGATGAAGAGACCACTTTTACTTGTTACGTATGTAGAGAGAAGTGAACAGAAGCAACAGCAACAACATCGACGACGACGGGATCATATGTAATTGCGTTAGTGTGCATGTACGTGGTGTACATACACACACACACAGCCTTGTGCATATGTATTTGAATGCACGAAGTACACACGGAGATGCAGATACAAAACATAAACACACACACTCTTAGGAAAAAAATAAAATGAAAAAAACTTATGAATTACAAAGACATAGATTGAATTATTTATGTACGATTCGATGAGCGTGCACCCGAAATAATGTTGAATGTTTATATTAATGTGGGGTGTTCAAAATTCATTCACCTTGTTATTAATTCATATTACTATTTATACATATGCAAATGTCTACAAAAGCATTATTTCAATTTAACTTTTTTAATTTAAAATTGATACACACAATGTCTTTGTATAGCACATAAATGATTTGTGTGTGTGTTTGTGCATACGAAGATTATTTTCAAGAAGTCTCAGGTAATTGGAGAGTTTCATTCACTGGTTTGATTGGTATACTCACTTTGCACAAAATGCAAACTAGTTCTTTCTTTTAGTTTTTTGTTATAGTTGTTGTTTGGTGGCAGCAATATAGATGATGTTTACTTTGTCACAAATAGCAGCAAAACCGTACCTTCTAAAGTTGTGATAAAAGGTGTGGATCGGAGATTTGTATATTCTTTTTGACCACGAAACACAAACTACATACATATGTATGTATATGTTTTGAATTACACAAAACTTCCACAGCAATGGGCAAATGGTTAGTTTGCGTAACCCTTTTTTAGTTTACACATGGTACAACAATTTTCGTTTGCCTTTTTAGCTTGATTTGCACTTTTTCAACAATGTTTTCACTACAATTTACAACTTTTATATTTAGTGTTCTGCTGGCTTTGTTCGTGTAGTAGCCATCGTCGTGAACGCCATCTTTGTTCTCTTCGTGCGTCATCAGGGTGACCACAAATCGGATTTTAAAACATACCATTTTATGTCGAAAAATATACCAAATATGCCCTCTTTCACAATTACTGGATTGTTGGTTACACTTTGCTCAGAATTTAACAATTTACGAGAAATGCAAGTCGTGTGGTTCACCAGATTTCCTAAACCAACTATTTTATAAACATTTGAAATTTTTTTTTCCTCTATGAACTAATTTCATAAAAATATCAATTGTTGGAAAACGGCATTTATTGTACGAATGCAGGTGAATATACCAAGAACACACTTGTATTTTTAATATTTTAATATCAAAAATATACCATATTAGACTATACTGTTGATAATCACACCTAATATACTATTTATAATCACACTTCGTACTTCTTAGAGTTGTATACCGCGTCAGTTCGATAGTTCTTCAATTGAAGAGTTGCCTTTATATCAAACATAAATACTGTTAGCCAAATTCTAAAACTCAGCTATCCGCATAATGTTCAACCACGTCCACCGAACCTTGACAATGTTTCCAGCATAGAATTTATTATCAATAAATTAAAACCTATTTACAAAGATTCTTCGATAAATTGTGAGTTATTTGTAATTGAAATAATTGAAGACCATTAATCATTTTTTTCTTTCTTCCTTTCATATCTATATATGTACATACATATGTAAGTTTATAGGATCTGGTCTTCTTTTTCGTTCTAAATTTTCAAGTAAAATTATAATTAAAATAAATTTTGGATTTTCAGTACATATAAATTTTGTAAACGACATTAGGTTTTATTTTATTCCCGAAGTTGCTATTGAACAGCTGTTTTTCAACAGGTATTACATTTTTTGATCAGGGAGTGAAATATTTTGTATCAATCTGCCTTAAGCTAAGTTTTTGGTCTATCCATGGTCGCAAGTAAGAAACACTTGCATAAACACCGGGTACATTTTCTTCGCCACATCCAATGCCCCAGGCAACTAAACCAGCGGATTTAAAGCGGTTTGGTTGACCCTTAATAGGACAGACTAAGGGTGAACCACCATCGCCCTTGCATGTATCGCGATCCTTTTCGCCACCAGCGCATATAAAACTATCGTGCAATATGAAATGCTTTCCCAGGCGTGTTGAGCGCAAGTTGGTTTGGCACTTTTCATGTGCAACAGTAGGAAGATCGATTTTCTTCAGAATTACTTGATATTCACCATCTTTGCCAAACTTATTTTTGCCCCAGCCTGTGGCAAAACAACGCTCCAAGTCGAATTGTTCCCCTATATTTGGAAGACATACGGGCTGAATGCTTGCTTTGAATTCTAAAGGACTTTCGAGAAAGAGTAGAGCAACGTCATTATAAAGCGATCCCTTATTAAATTGTTCGTGGTAGATAATTTCCTTGACATAACGATCTTCATGTGGAATCGGCTCCTCTTTGGTTTGTGTATCCCACTCACCAGCTCGCACTTAAATCATTGAAAACAATAAATATTAAATTACTTGCACAAATCTAAGGCAGCCAATTATACCAATGAGAGATTGGGCGTCCTTGTTGTAAACGCAGTGAGCTGCAGTCAGAATAACATCGGGTGTTATGATTGCACCTCCACACTCGTACAGGTTAAGTTGCGACTCTTCACGCAAAACGGCAACCATCCAGGGAAATTCAGCGAACTCAGCCTCTTGATCCAAGGCACCAGTTATTTTGAAAGTAATTCCATTGGGATTACGGTAACCGCAGCCCTTATTTGTGACAACAGGATTAATGGGTTCGTCCTTTTTATCTATCTACAGGAATAAGAGAATTACGAACGATTAGAAACACCATAATGAAAATGCGAAAATTCAACGTTACCTTGTTGGGAAGATCACAGCATTTATTGAAATATCCTTTGCATGGCGACTCTGTGTCAATGCGAATATCGATTATATTTTCGCCACTCGTATTTATGGTGTCGTTTGAGCATAACCAGCGAGGTACACATTCTTTTTGGTAGCCACAGGACTCATATTCATCACTTTGTTTAGCAGTGTCAGGAATTATTGAAGTGGATGAAAGGATTGGAAGGGGGCTAGTTGAACTGAATGAGTTTGGATCGGTTTTAAAAATATCAGCAATTAGAGCGTCCAACGATGTGTCCTGTGCGTAGCAGGTATATGCCAAAAGACACAATACAAAACACTTTAAGTCCATCATCAGATGTCCTAAAAAACAAAATCAATTTCAAAGGTGACCGTTTAATTCAGCATAGCTGCATATGTACATATGTACTTATGTACAAAGATATTATCGAGTTCATTGCATTTATCGACACACACAAGGATTTCGCCAATGACGCATACGAAAGTATGCTTGTGGGAATTTCTCAAAGATTGTGCATATGTGTGTGTTTTGTGAGCAATTTCTCAATCTTAATGTAAATTTGTAGTTAATATATTTTAAATGAATTAATTAATGAGGCACTTATTTGGCAAAATGTTGCAACATTGCTTTATAATAAAAATAATATCCGTTTATATATAAATATCTGTATCTCCCCGTATACACAATATATCGGCTGAATATTTATGGTCCATGTATGAGTGTGTATTTGTTGCCAATAAAACAAACCTGTTTGCCCCTAGAAGTCACTTTAACAAGTGTGCATGTGTGTGTGTATGCATACTCACGTACATACATACATATATTATACATCGATTTAATATTTAAACACACGTATATATAGTATTGACAAATGTGTACGTAAAAAATCCCCAAAATGACCTGCGTAATCACTCTCATATTACCATTTACTCGCTAATCACAATTAAGCCCATACATATACATATATGTATTTACATATTTATGAGCATCTATATGTAAATATATTTATTATTTCACTTACTATTGTTTATTTCGTATTTTTTACCAGCGGAAGTTCCACGATCTGTTGCGCTATGTCTTAAAAATTGTACTGATCGTATATTCCGTTGATATTCAACTTGAAGTGAGAGCTTTTTTGATGCTTCCAACCGCCGACTATCAACTGAATTGAAGCTCTGAATCAAGTTTATGCCCAGGGCCGGCTAGAAGAGAGCGCGGTCAGCGTGAAAATTGACAGTATTCTACTCACACACACTCGCACACTACACAATCGTACGCATCTTAGTATGAACGCAACCCAGTCGGAAATCTTGTGAGCGAAGACTCCGCATATCAGCAACACGCTCTTAAAAAGTAGCAAACGCAAAAGCTGAATTTGCAACTGGGTTCTCGGCTTATGGAATTACGAATTGATTACGGTGTCAACGGGTCATTGTTTTCAATCACAATATTTACATTTGTGATGTATTATTAATGTTTGTACACAAATATGTACGAAATCCCAGCAAGAAGAAATTAATAATGATATTTATTTTGAAGCGAAATGGGAAAATTTACGAAAGAAACTTTTTTGAAAATATACTTTTCAAAACGAGATCAGTTTGTATTTTTGTTTTGAATAAATATACATAATACTTTGTACATGCCGTAATTGGCTCATCGACAGCGGGATGACCTAGTATATATGTTTATGTATGTGTATGTAAAATCATTACATTTATTAGGTTCCTATTAATCCCATGAGATAATAAAAGGTGCAATATTACAAACAGGTTTTCAGTTAGGCAGCTTTAAGGGTCTTTTTTGTTACTTGTTCCTAGAATAACTTTATATTTATTGTTCGATCTTAACAAAAAGCTTGCTTAAATTATTCTATTGTTTTCTCTTTCACATTTTAATTCTAGTAATAGAAGTATACACAGATAGAGAATGATTTATAGTTTTTGTAAAAAACGTACCAATTTCTTAAGTACTTATAATTAAATATGTTTTACGCCAATTTGCTTTTAATTTTATTTTCTCTGCGAAACTTAGAGCTCTGCGGCTTGAACAGAACCACATTTCGACCTTCTTTTTAATCTAGTTAATGGATAAAAGAATGTATCAAAATTATAATTTCTTTTGCTTGCAGTACAATATTACAAATATACACCCACATATACAAATTTGGTACAAGTGTAGAGGGCAATGTGGTAAATTGTTGTGTCTGCATGACAGCTTTGTTGAACTTGTACTATTTTCACCATGAACTATTTTCACCACAGCCTGCTATTGGTCGCATAATACATCAGAGTGTCCCATTGGCTGTATCTATTTTCTGGGGGTGTTTTTTGGTTAAATTTTTGGATACTCATAGAACATCGATTGATCTGAAATTGTGCGTCTGCAATCTGAATTTAGTTAGTATCCAAGCGGTGCCGAGATAAATGCTCCCATGATGCATTGTAAATCGCGGTAATCTGTTTTAAGTGCAATCCGACAATTATAAGCCATTTTCTAGATATATGGTATACTATACATATAGAAATATATTTTTACGGGTATAAAAGAGCCAACTGAAAAGTGCGCTGGCTCTTGAGTGTGAAATGTCGAAATATACGACAAGTGTTGTGTGCCCCGAACCAAATACGTTTTATTATAATGCCAGTTATTCGAACAATTCAATTGTGGATATTAATGGATTAAATTGTAGGTGAATGTATTAGATTGTAACATTAATATTTCTAATGTTGAAAGTTTCTATAACTCTTGACATTTTTAAAATATTCGTAAAAACCTTGGAATTATTTGATTTATTTGATATTCAACAAATATCAAAAATATCGAAGACAACATGTTAATTGTTTTGTTTAATTTGAATTTAAATCAGTTATTTCAAAATAAGGATTTGTAAATTACGAAATGTAAAGCCATTGCAAATCAATTTCAAGAATAATAATATATGTTATCTGTTAAATAGAGGAGTACATTAATTTAACCTCAATCAAATCTAAATTATAAAATTTGTTTTTGCTTTACTCTCCGTTTCTTTGCAGATTCAGAGAAGAAAGTTCCCGACGATATATACGCGCCCATTAACAATCATTGTTTCATTCCAAATACGGCTGTGCGAACAATAAAAAAACGCAACACGGCAAATAAAAAAGAACGCAGGAGAACGCAAAGCATTAACAGTGCTTTCTACAAACTGCGCGGAAAAATTCCCAATGTTCCTTCAGACACAAAATTATCCAAAGTAAGTGATAAGCAATGGTAAACAGTCCATTACATTTGACACATCTAGAATGTTTTACAAGAATTGGTCTAATAACGCATTTTTGCAAAAACAAACCAGTAAATGATGAAAAATACTTTTTGCAATTTTCTTAATTGTATTTGATCCGAATGAACATTCTGAAGGAGCTTCCTATTAAAAAATTATTCAACGTTTACACTTAAGCCTTCGCGATTCATGTTATCGATGCTGATTGCTAATACTTAAATCAGTCGATACAAAGAAATTTATTTAGTTAAATTAATACGACAATCCTCGACATCATAATACTTATTCGTTCCCATTTTTTCAGATAAAAACATTAAAATTGGCCATATTGTATATAAATTACTTAGTGGATGTTTTAGATGGTGATCAGGATCCGAAAAGTGGATTCCAAGCAGATCTAAAGCTGTCGAATCGGAAAGTTTACAACGAGAGAAAACAAAGAAATGAGGTAAGGAAGATCCATATAAACAAATCAACGTATGAACTCACAATGTGCTGGATATATCACAAAGGGAGCAAACATGTCTCTTGACCTTTTTTGCTTGAGAACAGAACAGAAAAGATTTTTGAAATAATTCTGACGCAGTAAAAAACTGTCAAACAAGGATAACTCCTTAAAAAGGCATCTCCATAATCTACAGATACAAGATTAACAATAGCACTTTATGGTATCTCTGAAATGAGTAACATCGTGTTCTTCCAAAGTGCCAAGCACTTGTAATTGTTCGACCTAATGCCTAACAATTTTGGACGCACGTGCAGACTGGTAATCATAAAATTACCAACACCCCAATCCATTAGAAGTCTTTTATAGACCGGGTGTTCGACAATCTTTTCACATGGCTCAATCGCATACATAAATAAATGTACTCTTTGACGTCGAGGGTGGGAGTTGAAGTTGAAGTTGCAAGATATCTCAATTAAATAGTCAAGTGTCCGCAATTTATTTATCTGCATGGAGGGGCCAAAATCCACTTAATTTTGAATACAAATGTAATCTACATAATGTTGTGGATTTTGGTAAACACAAATGTATATTTTTTTTTTTTTGTTAAATTGTGAGTTAGATTAAAGAGATTTGTATTAATATTATTTATATATGTAAACATTATATGCATTACTAATTACGAAATCGATTAAATACCCTTTTTAATTTGTAATTGCTATAAATGCTAATAAATATAGTCTGGTTTCAGATTACAAAAACAAGCTTTCATAAATTTTATACAAAAATAGAAAAAAATATTACCCAATTAGTTTATTAGGCATTTCTCATATATGTATGTATATTTAAAACTCTTTAAATGCTCATTGATTTGTAGACATAAAAATACATATGTATGTACATACAGAGTCCATGCATCGAGAGTCAAGTGCTTTCTTGTAAACAGAAAAATGTTTATCTCTGAAAGGAAAAAAGTTCCCCTTCCATCGATCTCCCTTTTAATGATTCTGTGTCAATTTGTTTCGTTTTTAAGTAAATTCTATTCTACTTGACGTAAATGAAAACACGTGAAATTGTAAAATACTAAAAATCATCAAAGGAAAAACATTATAGACTCTTTTTCTTTATTCACGAATTACTTTTGTTCACAAATCGTAAAGTTTGTTTATTTATTTTTATTATAAATGATATGCTGTATAATCGAAATAAGTTTTACAGAATTGTTATGAAAAAAACTTGCACTTTTTATATAAATAAGTTTTGCAGAGAGTGAATATTAAAAATAAGGTGGAAAAAAAGTCTGACGACCTGAGATGTGACGATCATTGTTTGATCCGAAAAGATAACTAGTAAAAGAAATTGGAAAGAAATGTAAATCTTTTTGTTATAGTCTCTGAGATGTTATGTGTTCTTACGGACAAAGAGACAAGCGTATAGATGGCCATGGCATTATCGTCAAGAATATATATACTTTATGGAATCGGAAATGCCATCCTCTGCCATTTACATCTCCTATAGGTAAAAAGTTATAAATATAGAACGCAAAACGAACCTTTTACGATGGCTTAAATAGGAAAAGACTCTTAAGAGATGCGTTTCTTCCGACGGATGTACCAATAGTAAATTGTATCTTCTTCTACGGCGACCTTGATAATTTGAATTAACTCCCATGCATTTATATCTCGTTTTGTATACAAACTCAATAGTTTACATTCTGAAATAGTTAGCAACTAAATTTCAAAGCTAAATGACACTCTCAGCACAACAAGATAATCAAATGTTGGGTGTGTTTTCCATAAAATAGATAAACAATTCTCGTGTTTACGGACCGACAAATGTATTTGTAGTACGAGTACACGACTAATACATAAATTGTATCTTATGTGAAAGTATCTGTAGAATATATACAATTGTTATATAGAACTGGAAGTATTTGTTTATTTTACATTTTGAAAAATACACGTCGTTTACCTTAAAAATCCGATAGACGAATCGGAAATTGCTCGACTACGCAATACCTGTCAGGCTCATTAAAATTGAAAACATTTTACCTAATGTATGTATATATATTTTATCTTTTCAGAATGCTAGTTTACTGACAAAGGGTCGTACTGGTTGGCCACAAGATGTGTGGGCCTCCGAGCTTGTTCCTGAACAAAATTCATCTTGTACATGCTAAAAAATACTATATAAATAAAATATTGATAATAATTAAGGCCTTTTGAATATTTATTACAAGTTTCTAAATTTCATTTTGGACAACAAGTAGCAAGTGACAATTCCGTTTTGAGTTGCTTTCGGATACTTAAGAACAAACTACTTTTTTACCGCTCAACATATTCGCAATAATATAATATTTCTAGTTTTTAAAATATCAATTTTCAGATATGCATGTGTATCTATAAGTATAATATTTATGGTCAAGCTTCGTGAGGATAAAGTAAGCATGGTGAATTAGCTAAATTGTGAAGATTTTCAAAGATGTGAACGAAAAATTGGGCTATGGAGAAATAAACATGATGTGATTGTGATTTAAGAGCCTTATGAAGATTATAAGAAAATAAATCTCTTTATGGCAAAAGAGTAATTCAATGTGTTTTTACATTTTCTATTTAATCAAATTAGTCATAACACAAAAAACCTATCGTATTTAAAATATTCAATAAAATTACATCAGGCAATGTTGTGTGGTTTATTTTTCAGTAACTTTGCAAGCAAAAACCAGAAATATATTCATTAAATTTTTCTTTTTTCTTTGGCAAGTGTGATGTCCGGAATTGAGTCGAAAAGAAATTGCATCGAATCGCATCCAAGCGTGCCTGATTAATGAAGATAAATATGCTTAAAAGAAGAAGACAAGCTGCTCCTATTACAAAAAAATATTGATATAAAAAATATATATATTTACACATTGGGTATAGTCGGCATCATGTCTGTTCAAAATAAAAGACACGCAATCATGTGCTTTGATGTGTAAAAAATGAGAAAAACACTTTTTCCTGACTTTGTACTTGAATTCCACCGATTTCACATTACATAATTTCTTGTAAATTTCATACTTAAATCATTAATTTCAAATACACACATGCAATGTTATGATTTTGCAAGCCTATAAATTCGCAAACGATTAATGAAGGAATTCATTGCTGTTGAGGAATCGGCTGCATCAACATCAAATCATAAATTATCGAATATGACATCATGGGTGAGTCATATAATAGGATCCTCCAATTCATCTTCAAGCTAAGGCATTACAAGGATTATTTCAGGTGTTTTCGATTTTAATCATTCCATTGTTTGTGCTTACGGTGGCAGGACAATCGAATGCCAGTCTTAAGGATCGGAATACGTCTCTCAATCATCGAAACCGAACTCATGGAGACTTGAAAAAACAATCACTTCATCCTGATTATCGGGAATTTAGCGAGGGTTCAAACTCTCGCTTGAATCAGGATTACTACGAAGTGCGAAAAAGGCGTCCGAAGAAAAAGCGACAAACTGTCCACTTTGCGAAACCAGTTCATGCCAAGAGACAGGTTCAAGGCAGGGAGGAAAAGATCTATGAAACCTTTGAGGAAATACATGAGCATATCAACGAGCCGAGCACAGAAGATTCTCAGACACAGCCGTCGGAACACTACGAGAGCCACGAGGAAATTATGGAGGGTGTTGAACACGTGGGCAACAAGAAACACGAAACGCCAGTTAAGATCAAAGTAAAGCACCATCATCACCATCATCATCATAACCACATCAAAGAAGTCATTAAAACCGTACCAAAACCCTATAAAGTTGAAAAAATCGTACATGTTCCGGTTGAGAAAATTGTAGAAAAAATTGTGCAAGTGCCGAGAATTGTAAATGTGACGGTAGAGAAAATTGTTCATGTGCCCGTCGAAAAGATTATTGAAAAGGTCGTACAAATACCAAAACCAGTACACGTTCCTAAACCGTATGTAGTCGAGAGAGTAATGGAGAAAATCGTGCATGTCCCAAAACCCTATCCTGTCTTAAGGACTGTTCCCTATCCGGTTGAGATCAAAGTTCCCGTTCAAGTTGAAAAGAAAGTTCCAGTTCCATATAAAGTCGAAGTTGAACGTAAAGTTCCCATCTACATTCACGATCCAGAACCATATAAATTTGATCACATGTACACTAAGCAGCTCAAAGAAAAAGAGCTGGCGCAATTTAATCCTGAGATCGCAGAAACAACCAGCATAGAGAATTATCAAAGTTTTTATCCGCCTCGCATGCCCGCATTTTACACATCACACAAGTCTAGTCCTTTCAAGAAGCCCGAACCACCACAGGATTTCGAATTTCCGACTATTAAGCAACAACCTATAAAGCAGCACACTCATATAGATTTCCCAAAAACTACTATATCACCATCTCCCCCTTCAATGGAGCAGTCTACATCTGAGAGTCAAGTGCTGCCCGTCAAATTCATGGAGAGTGAGTCGCAATTTAATATTATTGTGACTGATAACAACACGTCAATTGACTTGCCTCCACAAATGTATGACAATAAATACCATGAAATACCATTCCCATTCGAATTTATTCGCTTACAACCAGTCCCATTCCAATCTAATAGTAACTTTGAAGTCCCATTGCCAGCAGCACCTCTAAATAGTACTGCATAAGGCTGTTCGTTGGTTAAGAAATATATATAATTTACATATTATTTTATATTTTGTTGTAAAATAAAAATATTAGTATACAAAAAGCAACTGTTTCAATTTATCGAAAATGACTAATAATTTTTGTGGAACACCCTGTAATCCGATAAATTTATCGCTGGGCGATTATATTCAGTAGTTTTTGAAAAGATTGTAATATATATTATATAATATATACGAAAGAAGTAAAAATAACAAAAATTAGAGTACTTCAGAACTAAAAAAAAGTATAATCATTACATGCAAAAAACGTCAATATTTGCCATAAAAAATCGATACCTAAAATATCGATACATCTCAATAGCGATGTTTCTCCACCTCTATTTTCAATGCACAATCAACAAAGTTTTAGTGACACTTAAGGAAAATTGTAATTAAAAACCATTATGGAGTCTTTCGAGCAAACCGATGGCAATCGCGACGAATTGATTATACAACAACAACGTGAAATTGAAAAAGAGGCTAGTAAAGAGAACCATTAATTCCAATAATAATAATGACTGGAAAGCATTTACTGTTTTTACAGATCTCTGAATCGACTCCATTGGTCAGCGAACAATTGCCGCTAACTTGTTTACGTGCCGAATACGAAGGAGATGAGATATTTACCGCTAAAATTCAAGAGTTGGCCAAGAAATACAAATTCATACGACGCACACGACCCGATGGCAATTGTTTCTTTCGAGCGTTTGCTTATTCTTATTTGGAATATTTAATCAGCAACAACAGTGCTTACCAAGAGTTTCGCAAATTGGCCGAAGCCTCAAAAGAGAAACTTGTGCAGCTTGGTTTCCCCAGCTTTACGCTAGAAGACTTTCATGACACTGTCAGTAATATCATCGATTTGTCCATTTAAAATCATAGATTTAACTTATATTTTCTCTTTTAGTTTATGGAAGTAATAACGCGTGTAAGTCCGGAAAATGCCGAAGGAACTGCAAAAGTGCAAAGCGAACTGCATAAAATATTTAATGAACAGGGTTATTCCGATTATGTTGTTGTTTATCTACGTTTGATTACATCGGGAAAACTGCAGGAGGACGCTGATTTTTATCAAAATTTTATTGAGGGTGATTTCACAATTGAGGAATTCCGCCATCAAGAAGTTGAGCCCATGTACAAGGAATCAGATCACATACATATCATTGCGCTATGCACAGCGATAGGAGTTGGAGTGCGTGTGGAATATCTGGATCGAGGTGAAGGCTCCCAAGTCAAGGCCCATGATTTTCCCGAGGGATCAGAGCCAACAGTCTATCTTATTTATAGGCCAGGCCATTATGACATATTGTATCCCAACTGAGCGTATTTATAAAGCATATGTAAGCAATTATAATACACAAAACAAATTGCAAACTCATTTACTAACAATACACATACATAATTATAATTTTACACTAGGTATTTTGTGGTTAACACACACACACACATCAAGATCACGATAATTTTTGTGGAATTTATCAACACTAATTTTTCAAAATTGTGTGCATTATATTGATGCTACTAATTAACTTTTATATCTATTCATTCATCAATTAATTGCAAATATTAACACCTCCTTCTCTTATGTGAACATATTGGCTTTTATTTACCATAAATTATTGTCAACAATTACTCTGTATTTGTTACTACGTAAGTAATAAAAGTCGTTTAATCGTTTAATTGCTAAAATTACAAATGGCTTCTTTTCATGGATATAATTAAACTAAAAAAATTCCAAATTAACATAATATTTACACTGTTGTAAATAAAAGATACCTTGTAGTAGCTTTGGCATAATTGTAAATATATATTTATAGCAAAGAACCGGCATTTAAAATAAAATATATGAAGAAATAATATATTGAAACGTACTTAGTTGCTTATTGAAAATTTTGTATGAAATTCTCATATACCTTTGTTCATTGCAACAAACCACCCCACGAAATACATAAGTTATTGTAGTCGATTTATGCATTATTAAGTTTATGCATAAGTTTTAATTTCTTAAGTATATGTTCCATATATTCCATGAAACCAACAAAAATTACAGATTTCCATAAGATTTTCATCTGGTTACACTCCCATACAAATTTAACAAAATTTGTGAAACGGCCATTCATTTTAAACTGACCAATGGCATATTTTTCTAAGCGAGTGGAAGTAAATAATGCTAGAGAAGCTCGACTAGCTCAAATGAGGAACAAGGCTTCGATGACGATAAATTATAAATACGATCAGTGATAGATTGTCAATCGATCGATAGCAATACTCAAAAATTCATGTTTTATTCCTAACTGTTTTCACATACATAAGTGTTTGTTTAGATTTGCCGGCATTAATAAATTAAATTATTATCAATCAATATTAAAAAACAATCTATGCATACTGTTTGAAACTACGTTTTTATTAATATTATATACAAAAGATTATTGCCATGTGTGAAATGTTTGTTTTTCATAAATGCATTTCTAACAAAAATAAAAGTTGGGGGTGTGTTTTAAAAGCCTACTTCAAAATGTGCAACTAGGATTAACGCCTCACAATCCTCACAATTTGGAGTCCCCTGAGCCGGCTAGTCAATTCGAATCCAACACGGACAAGGCCTCATTCTTCTCTTCCTCCAACTCCTTGCTGGTAATATTCAATTTCGACTTGCCAAACTCACTAATGGCCAAGCCCTCGACGATTTTCCATTGTTTGTTCTTGATTTCCACAGGGAATGAGAAGACCACATCCTTTGGAGACCCATAGCTGCCATCAGAGAACACACCCATTGACACAAATTTGCCCGGTGCGGTGCCGTTCCACCAATCATGCATATGATCGCAAGCGGCCTTTGCCGCCGACATTGCTGACGACATTTTGCGAGCACCAATCACAGCAGCACCACGCTTCTGCACCGTCTCAATGAATTGACCTTGCAGATAAGCATCATTGTTAACGGCCTCAGCAATTGATTTCCATTCGCCTTTAACAAGAACCTTGCCCTGGGCAGCATCCGGGTATTGCGTCGAGGAATGATTGCCCCAGATGATGATGTTGTTCACTTCGTTGATGGAGACGCCCAACTTATTGGCAATCTGCGAAGCGGCGCGATTCTGATCCAGGCGAGTCATCGCCGAGAAGTTCTCACGTGGAATTGATGGTGCGTAGTTGGCGCACACTAAGGCGTTAGTGTTGGCAGGATTGCCAACTACAAGAACTTTCACATCCTTCTTGGCCACCTTGTCTAAGGCTTCACCTTGGACCTTGAAGATCTTCACGTTGGCAGACAGCAAGTCCTTGCGTTCCATGCCCTCCTTGCGCGGCATGGCACCGACTAGGAAAGCGGCCGAAACATCCTTGAAGCCCACCAGTGGATCAGTTGTGGGCACAACTTCGCGCAACAGTGGCAAGGCACAATCGGCCAACTCCATGACAACGCCCTCAAGCACACCAACCATGGGTGGAATGTCCAGCAAGTGAAGGATCAGTGGCTGGTCCTTGCCGAACACTTCGCCTCTAGCGATCATGTAGAGCAAGGAGTAGGCGATTTGACCGGCAGCGCCAGTAACCACAATGCGAATAGGTTCAGCCTGTGAAGAAATTCCAGATTTAATTTAGTTAATCGTCAGAAGATGCGGTACAAAATGTTAAGGCACATGAAGATGCTACAAAATATAAGCTACAAACCATAATCATTACAAATTACTAATAATACTTATACTAATATTGGAAAATTTTTTTAGTAATTTGTCTGTAGTAGTTAAGATTTTTATTTTTTTTTGCTTAACTTGCGTGGGTATATATTTAATTTATATAATACAAAATTATGTATCATATATTATAAATACTTTGAGGTTTTAAAAAAATTAAATGTAAAATCAAAAATTAATTAAATTACTTTGACTTCGAAGAATTCTTTGGTCTTAGATTTCGGGGACAGATTTTCTTGAGACGCTCATTTCATCATAATAGAACATTCCGTGTTTTAGTATATGGTTTATAACAAACAATAATTAGTGAGATATCAGAAGTATCAGGAACAGTATGTGGTACCAAGTTTCGAGTGATTTTAACGCTAATTAGAAATCACATAACACTCGTCAAAGGTCATAAACAAACAAATAAAATAAGTTGCACGATAAGACAAAATAGGCAATCACGCCGCTGTTGCTGCTTCTTCTTCGCCCACAATCGCCACTGGATTTAGATAAAGGCTTTTGCATGGCAAAGTTCACAGTGACATTTACATAATTATGCAACTAGGCAAATATTTGTATATAGCGGGTAGAAGGGCGACAGAGAAAGCGACACTTTTATTAATCTCAATTAAACAGGTGCAGTTGCACTTGTTTTGTTTTATATTCTTTAAGGTAGAGCGGGTATTTCAAAGTCAAGTTCGACTGTATTATGGCTCTAATGGAATTTAGCCGGTTAGTAGGAACACAATACTATAAAAATCCGATTGGAACACATAAATACAATCAGAATTATAGCTATTAAAATGCACAACTTGTGACACAAGTTTTACAAGAATCCTATTACATTCCAAGCAGAACACCATAATACAATAAGAATTATAACAATACACAACAATACATCGTTTAGATAATCAAAAATGATATTAAACAAATCAACAAATTTGCTAGGAAAAATAATAACACACATATGTATGTATATGTATGTATTGGAATAAGTGTGTAGCACTTGAAAATACATGCAAATATAGATTTGCATGTGTGTATGCAATGCAACGGCGGGGTCTATATTGGCATAAATTAAAAGAAATGCAATTTAGGCCGTAAAATAATTTCTAATAAATGTTCACTAAAAAGTGTATTTAGAACATTCCAGTAAAAATAAAAAAAATGCATATGTATATAAAACAAAACCAATTAAAAACATATAATATGTACTTTTTCGCATTGAACGGAATAATTAGTCCAAAAGGTAAAGGTCAAATGAATGTTATATGAATTTTTATTGAAATGCAAAATTTAAACAATTGCCAACCATTCATAATTCCATAAAAATTATGAGTTTTAAGATGATTTCATATTTCGATATATGGCAAGGTGTAAATGAAAAGGCAGATTTCCATGTAATTAAAGGTAGGAGTTATCTACTTACCATTATTTGTTGCGGTCTCAAACCAGTCTGTGAAAATAAACTTCCAAATTATAATTGATAATAAGCACTTTCGAGAGGCCGCAAGATGCACTTCAAAAAATACCAAAATGTAAAATACCATAAATGGTGCAATACCATTTTTAATTTACAAAAAAGTGTACAATATCTAATAAGATTTGAGAATCAAATATGATATGTGTACAACACCTAATAGGATTTGAGAATCAAATATGATTATGTTTGAAAAAAATTAAATAGAAGCAAAAAGTAAAATAAGCACCTAAAAAAACTTGGTAATGCTACTGTTAATGAAAAATTGCTGCTAACAGTGGCAATAACTTGCATCCCTGCATATTGACTCATTGTTTGGAAACATACAAAAATGGCAAATAAAAACGTTGTCCAACACTTACATCAAAATAGTAAATAATAAAGAAAATTTAATAAAAGTCGATCCTCGAATACAATAAAAATTAGAATAACATTTAAATTTGGTAACACAAGAATAAAACAACACGAAACAAAGAAGATAATAAACAAAACAACGCTTTACGCAAAAGAAAAAACAGCAAAATGTCTACCGAGGAGTTGCCCGACGACTTGGATAAACTAAAAATAACATCAAACAGTGAACAAATGCAATTGCGTGATAGAAATCCATTTTACAGCACAAATGCTATTAGTGTGAATGCGAGAACAATTTCGGCAATTTTTCAAAATACAAAGCATATGCCGTGTAAAATACGTCGCATTAGGCGGAAATCAAAAAATAATATTGATGCCAGCGACTGTGACATCAAACAAAAACAACTTGGCCATGAAGATGCTGTTGTTGTTGATGATGACTTTGATATTGCGAATCCGCCTGGTGTGCAAAAGCTACAATTGAAAAAGAACAGTGTGGCTCTAGCAAAGAAAAGTCTATTGCGCGAACCCATTTTGCGAGTCGTTGCCAACGATAAACAGCATTCCGCGAAATGTAATTTTAATGGAATGATTCCATTACAATTGGATGACAAAAGTCGCACAAATTTTCACAAATCTCGAAATCATAATATCAGCATTAAGTCGAGCATAAATAATGCTTGCAGCTTTCGTGATCTGATCGGCGAATGCAACATTTTGCTAGATGAATCCAAATCAAAGAAAGCCATTTCCAATACTACTCACAGGCCGTTGTCCAAGAACTTTACCATATGGCAACAACAACAAAGCGCCGCAGATGAAGTCCAAAAAAAAGAGAGGGAGCGATCTACAATTGCCATCAACAATAGTTCTAGACTCTCATGCTCCCAGGAAGCCAGCAACAACAATCTAGCAACAACGAGCGGAAGGAATTGCGACGATGTGACCATTGGCGAGCTGGCCAGCTATTTTGATACTATGGTGCACATTCCCAAAAAAATGTCCTCGATGGCGGAAATGATGTACATCTAAGATTTGTTAAAAGGGGCACACTGCCATTTGTAATTACATATTAATACATACTATAAACAAAACGCATTGCTGTAAATATACGCATGTGTATGTAACGCTCTATATTTGTATATGTAGAGTTGTGTTTTCTTGTAAATAAGTATATTTCAATGAATGTCATTAGATTAATTGAATTAATTAATGTACATACATATGTAAATATATATATGTATATTAATAGATTTACGCATATTTCGGTATAAATGAGAATTAAATTAATATGGTTTTTATTGTTTAGCAATATGGTATTTCAAATGCTTAAAGGCAACTTGCTCTTTTGAACAGCAAAAAAGAAAAATTTTACAAAACGTAAACCAAAGGATTGTTTGGTAAAATGTATGAAGGTCTAGAAAATTCTACATTGGCCAATGTAATTCACTTTTCAAATTACCGAGAAAAACTTATTTGGATAGCTTCTCTGAAGTGTTGCCTAAAACATTCCATATACATATGTATATAACATAAATACAAATGCGACTGTTTCGTAGCTGTTTACAAAACAAAAATACATTGGCGCTTATAATCATAAAAAGTATGAATTGTATCGAAAAGCTGCATAAAAATGTTATCGAGCTGCAAAGAATCGATACGTAATAATATAAATTTCAGTAGTAATGCAGGTGAGTGTGACCAAGAATAATTTGTTTTTCTAAGCTTATCGCTCAATTAAAAAATGTTGTTGCAATTGTTTTTTATTTTTATTATTTAAAAGGTTAGTTATAATTAAAATTAATACTAACGCTATTAGTAAAGCAATGGCACCGAAGTAGTATTTACATAATTACATATTTACATTTGTGGAATTGTTTTTATTATTCTCTATGTGTAATTTTTTAAATTCGGATTTGTTAAATACACTTGACGTATTTCCACTTAAAAATTACTCAAGAAAAAAAAATAATTATACCAAATGAAGTGTAATCAGGTGGAAAATAATAGTGTTTTGGTATATTTTAGAGTTAAAAGAAATGTTTTTGGCAAATTTCGTTTGTGGTCACACTTGTCATATGTATGTGTGTGTTTTCAATAGGCATTTAATTTTTAGGCAATATTAAATTATCAAATTTAATACTACTACGAGAAAGTGTGAAAATTTGCAAATGTGCAATTAAGTGATAAATAACAACAATTTTAGGCCGAAGATATGCAGTGCCGAGCTAGAATGCTTAAGGTAATTACAAAACTCACGTGTTTGTGTCAATAGTTCACAAAGTTACGGATGGAAAAAGTAGCAAAAAAGGTTTGACAAAAATAGAATTGATCAATATATGTACATATATGTTTGTGGTTTTTGTTTTATATTGTCACAAAAGTGAACGATTAAGCATAGTTTTACATAACAGATAAGCTTTTACGTCTTCGTTTGCCATAAATGAAGAATACGTACATACATATGAATATGTATGAATGTATATGTAGAAAGTGCACCAAGTCGAATACACATACATTCGAATGTACATATTTCTTGCTTTTATGTACATAAGTGTGTAAGGCTTAAAGCCAATAAAGTGTACATATTATGCGCAATGGCGCACTTGCCAAAGTTAATTAAGCAACGATTGCCAGTCAATAAAAATGTATGCATGCAAATGTATGTAAGCGCACACACACATTTGAATATACGTGGTGATTAGTGACTCGGGAATGAAAATATCAATATTATACAAATGTATGTACATATGTATGCCTGTTTTTAACATACGCACTTTGTTATGTTCATACATACCATATGAAAAACTTTGTTAGGTCCATACATACATATACGTAACTACATATGGATACATAATTTCATCATACTCAATCTCATGTAACTAGTTTTATGAAGCTGATTTTTAAACTAGATTGCAACATCATAAAATAAAAAAAGTTATTGTCAAAATAATGTTTATAACTTAGTATCTTTTTACCACAACAATTTTATTTACAGTATGTGAATATGTACGTATAATACATTTGTGTGTCAGCACTTTTCGTGCGCTCTAATTTAAGTGGGTTTTTTATTCTGATTAGAAACTGTTGTTGACTACCTTTATAAGAATTAATTTGATGGATATTTATTTTGAGGCAATTTATTATTTGACTTTATATATGTATAAATATATATATTTTATTTTTTTTTAATTTCAGACATAACTATTCCACATCAAAAATTAATTTGGACATTAAGAATACACGGTAAGTGTTCCCAATAAAAAATGCAAAAGAAAGTATTCATACGATTTAAATAAAAAAATGAAGACATTAAAAACTTAAGAAAAACTAAAAAACTTAATACCTTTCACAAATTTTTCTTTGATTAAATGGTTTAATAATACATATTAAGAGATTGACTAACAAGTAAATACAACTAAGGAACTGATTTATTAGTTATTTGTAAAAAAAGTTGTATATCCAAGAAAAAGTTGAACTCGCCATGCGAGTTTCTTCCTGTGTTTTTATATTGATTTTTTTTATTTGTTTCTCCATTTCTTTTGCTTTTCTTTATGACTCATTGGAGTATTTAGTGACTATTGGCACAGAAGTCATTGTTGCTATTAAAAATAAAGTGAAACAAAAGAAATGATACCAAGTGACATGCAACGTGCAAATTTATTTTTAAATCATAGTTTGCGTGAAATTCATAACAAAGAAAATCTGTTTACTAGGGTAAATACATTTTCAAGTTAATTAACTTATGTCACAAGAGAGAGCCCGCTGCCTTTGTTTAGCAAGTGTTAGAAATAATATTGCAATAATATTTGTGTCTTGCTTTGCAGATGGGCGACGTAGATCCAGAAACTTTACTGGAATGGTTGTCCATGGGACAAGGAGATGAGCGGGATATGCAATTAATTGCCCTGGAGCAGTTATGTATGTTGCTTTTGATGTCTGATAATGTTGATCGTTGTTTTGAAAGGTAATTTTCGTAAATTTTTTTTTATTTTCCATTAGTTGAATAATTTATATTTATGACACTTTGTTCATATTTTATTAGTTGTCCGCCACGCACGTTTTTACCGGCATTGTGCAAGATATTTTTAGATGAACTGGCACCCGAAAATGTGCTCGAAGTGACCGCCAGAGCAATCACATATTATCTGGATGTGTCGGCCGAATGCACACGCCGTATTGTTTCTATCGAGGGTGCCATCAAAGCGATCTGCAATCGCCTCGTTGTCGCGGATCTATCATCGCGTACTTCGCGCGATCTTGCCGAGCAATGCATTAAGGTGCTTGAATTGATTTGCACCCGCGAGGCGGGAGCTGTTTTTGAGGGCGGTGGTCTCAACTGTGTGCTCTCCTTTATACGTGATAGTGGGTCGCAAGTGCACAAGGATACGCTCCACTCGGCAATGGCTGTGGTGTCGCGTCTCTGCACCAAAGTCGAGCCCAACTCGCCGTGCATCGATAATTGTGTGGAGAGTCTAAGTACATTGCTACAACATGAGGACGCCATGGTTTCGGATGGCGCTTTAAAATGTTTTGCTTCCGTTGCGGATCGTTTTACACGCAAATGGATAGATCCAGCGCCGCTGGCTGAATACGGACTAGTTACAGAGTTATTGAAGCGCCTAGAGAATGCTGGCGGAACTAGTAGTCATCACACGTTAGCTGCTACTAAAATTAGTGGACCACAAACAGCCGGAAGTGCGAGTGGAAGTGGAACTGCAACAACGACTGCTGCAGCTACAACGGCAAATGCAACTCCTGCATCCAACACGGATAGTTTAAACGATAATGTGGCTGGCACTGCAGCCGCCAATACATCCAGCAAAATACAAACGAGTGAAGCTCATCGTTCCCCACAATCGATTTCCACAACAATTTCGTTGTTGTCCACGCTGTGTCGCGGTTCGCCATCGATAACACGTGACATCTTGCGCTCGCAGCTGCCGAATGCCATCGAACGTGGCCTCAAAGGCGACGAGCGGTGTGTGCTCGACTGCATGCGATTCGCCGATCTTTTGTTGCTGCTGCTGTTTGAGGGTCGTCAGGCATTGAATCGTGGCAATGCCTCCACCAGTAGTCAGGGTCAATTGGCGCCGCGTCCTAAGCGCAACGATATGAGCAATGATCGCACCCATCGTCAGCTCATCGATTGCATACGCTCCAAGGACACGGAAGCCTTGCAAGAGGCCATCGAGGCTTGTGGCGTCGATGTAAATTGCATGGACGATGTGGGCCAGACGCTGCTTAATTGGGCCTCAGCTTTTGGCACCTTAGAGATGGTCGAGTATTTGTGCGAAAAGGGAGCCGATGTCAATAAGGGACAACGCAGTTCCTCTCTACATTACGCAGCCTGCTTTGGCCGTCCTGGCATTGCCAAAATTTTGCTAAAGTTTGGAGCTTACCCCGACTTGCGGGATGAGGACGGCAAAACGCCGTTGGATAAGGCACGCGAGCGATCTGATGATGGGCATCGCGAAGTCGCTGCTATTCTGCAATCGCCAGGTGAATGGATGTCATCAGGTCATATGATGGCTAGCAAGGATGGTCAAGCTTATACACTGATGGAGCCGCGTGGGGATCCTGAAATGGCTCCTGTATATCTGAAACTATTGTTGCCCATTTTCTGTCGGACGTTCCAAGGATCCATGCTAAGTTCAGTGCGTCGTGCCAGCTTGGGACTGATCAAGAAGATTGTGCAGTACGCACATCCATCGGTGCTAAAGAGCATCTGCGCCAAACAGGATGAGGCCACCAACTTGATGGCTGCCCAAAATGTGGGCAACCTGATGACAGAAGTCATTGCCAGTGTGCTGGATAGTGAGGTAAATTTCAGATCTTCAAACTTGTAGTTTTGTCGTGTCATTAACGCTTTCTTCATTTAACTTGCAGGATGATGAGGATGGTCACTTGATCATCTTAAATATTATTGAGGAACTCATGTGTAAGACACAGGAAGAATTTCTCGAGCATTTCGCCAGACTCGGCGTTTTCTCTAAAGTGCAAGCTTTAATGGATCAGAGTGAGGAAGGCGGCTCGCAGTTGTTGACAGCCAGCTCGCAGGATTTGGCTGCCGCCCAGAGATGCCCAGTGCTGTGCATGCCGCACAGATCAACGTCAGGCAAGTGTTGAATGCATAATATCCCTAATTAAACATTATTAAAATGTAGATAATTATTTTCGCTACAGATGATTCCATGGAGGATGCCAAGGAGATCTTGCAAGGCAAGCCATATCATTGGCGTGACTGGAGCATTTGTCGCGGTCGCGATTGCCTCTATGTTTGGTCGGACTCCGCCGCCTTAGAGCTGTCAAATGGCTCGAATGGTTGGTTTCGTTTCATACTTGATGGCAAGCTAGCCACAATGTACTCCAGCGGCAGTCCAGAAAATGGCAACGACAGCTCAGGTAACAACTCAACAACTTTTATGACTCTTTGTATGTAGTACATAAATGAATTGCTTTACTTGATTACAGAGAATCGTGGTGAGTTCTTGGAGAAGCTGGTACGCGCTAGATCCAGTGTAACTCCAGGGACACCCTCACAACCAATTTTGCCCACCGTTTGTGTGCTGCGGCTTGTCGTGGGCAATTGGGTAATGCAGTCGCCGAAGCCAAATCAATTGCAAATACACAATACCGAAGGTCATCAAGTGACCATTTTACAAGAGGATCTGCAAGGATTTATATTCGAAAGCAATCGTGGCACAAAACATTCATTCACAGCGGAGACTTCGCTGGGCGCCGACTTTGCTTCTGGCTGGTCAACCGAGAAGAAGAAGCGTATCAAGTCCAAGACGGATGTGCAAAAGATACAAGTGCGAAATCTATCGCGCGAAATCTACAACAAATACTTTAAATCAGCTCAGATAATACCACGGGGTGCTGTTGCAAAGCTCACGGCAATTGTCAAGCAAATTAATCTGGCCATTGAGCAGCAACGTTTGGGCAACAATAATACCTGGTCCAACACATTGTTTACATCATTAACGAATCTATCGCAATTGATACACGAGGACGGTGTTGTGAGTGCATATGAGATGCATTCGTCTGGTCTTGTCCAGGCACTCGTCGCTGTGCTGTCCAACAACTATTGGGAGCACAACTTGTCACGCTGCAAAACCAACAAAATGTTGAAAGAACGCATCGATATATTTAAGAAGTGCATATTTGGTGAAGACACAAAGAACACGGCAAGCATTTTGATACAGAAATTAGTTGCAGTCCTCGAGAGCACAGAGAAATTGCCTGTCTTTTTATACGATGCCCCGGGCACCGGTTACGGCCTACAGATTCTACAGAAGCGTCTTCGTTTTCGCCTGGAGCGATCCGCTTGCGAGAGCACACTCTTCGATCGCACTGGACGCACACTGAAAATAGAACCGCTTGCGACGGTGGGGCAACTGGCTAAATATCTGCTGAAAATGGTGGCCAAGCAATGGTATGATCTCGATCGCTCAACATTCTTCTATCTGAAAAAGTTGCGCGAACTCAAACCTGATCTGCAGTTCACGCACAGTTTTGACTTTGACGAGGAAGGCTTAATTTATTACATTGGATCGAATGGCCGCACCTGCGAATGGGTGAATCCCGCCCAATACGGGCTGGTCCAAGTCACCAGTTCAGAAGGCAAAACGCTGCCATATGGTAAACTGGAGGACATATTGTCGCGCGACAGCGTCTCGCTCAATTGCCACACCAAGGATAACAAGAAGGCCTGGTTTGCCATTGATTTGGGTGTCTACGTTGTGCCCACAGCTTACACTTTGCGACATGCTCGTGGTTACGGTCGCTCGGCTCTGCGAAACTGGTTACTGCAGGCCTCAAAGGACGGCAACAGTTGGGTAACACTTATCACTCATGTGGATGACAAAAGCTTGGTGGAACCGGGCAGCACAGCTACTTGGCCCATCATTTGCGCTGCGGAGGAGACAAAGGGATTTAGGCACATTCGAATACAACAGAATGGACGTAATGCCTCTGGACAGACACACTATTTGAGCTTGAGCGGCTTTGAGGTGTATGGTCGCGTTGTTGGCGTCTGCGACGACATTGGTAAGACCATTAAGGAAGCAGAAGCAAAGACGCGACGCGAGCGACGTCAAATACGAGCCCAACTCAAGCACATCACGAGTGGAGCGCGTGTTGTGCGTGGCGTCGATTGGCGTTGGGATGACCAAGATGGCGCAGGTGAAGGAACCATCACGGGTGAGATACACAATGGATGGATTGATGTGAAATGGGATCATGGCGTAAGGAATTCATATCGCATGGGTGCCGAGGGCAAATACGACTTGAAATTGGCCAATTTGGAGAGTGTTGCCTCCGTGTTTGAGGGCGTCAACTCGATGGTGCCAATGGCATCCAAGAAGAATGACAAGGGCAACGTGTTGACTTCACGCAAATCGAGTTCGACGCCATCGTTGCCAGAGGCAACGGAGATTAACAAGAACGCTGAGGATGCTTCAAATCAAACTGTTTCAGCGGATAACCTTGCCTGGAAGCAGACAGTGGAGACAATAGCAGAGAATGTTTTCATTTCGGCCAAGTCACAGATAACCACAAACCAATCCAACACCGCTTTAACTAGAGACACACAAGCCACATACAGTGAATCATCAGCTTCTGGAGTGGAACAAACGCTTATGGCCAAGCCAAATATTCCGTCGCCCTTGATACGCGAACTGGAGCATATTGCCGATCTATCAACCATCAACAATTCCATGCCCAGCAATGTCTCCGACCTGGCTACCATCACTGAGAGTCTTTCAATTGTGGAGATATCAAAGGAGGACGATGTTGCTGTCAAGCCCGAAGAGTGTGAATCCTGTGACACTGTTGTTGCCAGCGATGTGATACGAGTTGCACACATTGAGGAGAACAATAAGATGAATGCAAACAATTCCGCAAAGGGATTACTGATTAACCTCAAGCAAAGCAATTCAGGCAGCTCTTCTTCCCAGTTCCCAGGCGAATCGCGAGAAATTATTGTGGATACAATGCGCAATAACAGCAACAACATATTGTCTGCAGACGAGCTGCATTTACATCGTGCAAATGTCTCGGGCGGACTTAAAGGTAATCCCAAGGTTTCCGTCATCATACAGTCTGGAAATCTGCCGAAGAACGAAACTCCTGATGATGCAATGAAGTCAGCCATGCCCACACCGAATCTATCGAGTTCCGATGATGCTCCCGCTGTTTCAGCCTATCAGGGCCACATTGAGAATATGAATCCGCAAATCTCCAATGACGTTGTGTCCGTTTCCAATCAAATGAGTATTAGTGTACCCAATCTAACGACAACAAGCTCTTCGGAAGTGTCATCCACCTCGGAGGCAGCCGTGCACAGCAGTTTCCTGGAGACATTTGCGGCCATCGCGAGACGTCGCACATCGCAGGATACGCACAACGAAAGCAGCGGCAATCAGGCGAACAAAACTAACGCGAATAAAAACGAGCACAGCAACCAGAATGTCGGTGCCAGCTCTTTCTTTCCCAGGGGACCAAACTCGGTGACGAGTCTTGTAAAACTTGCTTTGTCCAGCAATTTCCATTCGGGGCTGTTGAGCACCGCCCAGAGCTATCCCAGCCTGTCATCCAACAACGAAGCGAATGCTGCTCCCAATCCCACAAATATGAAAGTCAGCCAGCAGCCAGCACCCTCCATAAATCCGACCCTAACTATGAGCTTAACTTCTACGTCGAGTGACAGCGAACAGGTGTCGTTGGAGGACTTTTTGGAGAGCTGTCGTGCGCCCACTTTGCTAGGTGACATGGAGGATGAAGACGATATGGACGAAGAGAACGATGAAGAGGAGAACGAGGACGAGTACGAAGAGGTGGGCAATACTCTTTTGCAAGTGATGGTATCTCGGAACTTGTTGACCTTTATGGACGACGAGTCACTGGAGAATCGTTTGGCGGGCGTCAGCAAGCGCAAGTCCTGGGACGATGAGTTTGTGTTAAAGCGCCAGTTCTCGGCACTCATTCCAGCGTTTGATCCGCGTCCTGGACGCACCAATGTCAATCAAACTTCGGACTTAGAAATCTGTCCACCCGACACAAACATGGAGAGTTTTCATCAAAGCCGGCAGCCCAATAATGAGCAGACAATGTTGGGTTTGAAATTGCGCGGCCCGGGAGTAGGCGGAGTTCCTGATGTGGAAATTGATTTGGACAACAGTGAGTGGACCATTTTTAGGGCTGTTCAAGAACTCTTGCAGAACAGTCAGCTAAACAAAAACGACAAGTTCCGCAAGTTGTGGGAACCCACATACACGATTGTCTATCGGGAGGTCTTGCCGACAGTGCAAGAATGCACATACCTGGAATCGGATGAGGGACAAAACACGCCGGGAGTTTCATCTCGAAGCGGTGCATCGACATTGTCGCCGAATTCCCCAGTGCATGGCGGCTTAAATGTCACCGATACAAACTTGTGTTCGGTGGAGGATGTGCTGGAGTTGCTTATCCAAATTAATGGATTAAATCAACAGGAATTGGAGGCCCAGGAGCAAAATGTTTCGGACCATTCTTTGCTGCCGGCTGAGCTGTTTATGAGTAAGAAAATTACCAACAAGTTGCAGCAACAAATACACGATCCGCTTGTGCTCTCGAGTAATGCTCTGCCCAACTGGTGTGAGGATCTTAACCAATCGTGTCCCTTCCTGTTTCCGTTTGAGACACGACAATTGTATTTCAACTGCACGGCATTTGGCGCTTCGCGCAGCATTGTTTGCTTGCAATCTCAGCGGGACATTACCACGGAACGTCAAAGAATTCCAATCATGAGTCCGCGCCGCGATGATCAACATGATTTCCGTGTTGGACGCTTAAAGCATGAGCGTGTGAAGGTGCCGCGCAATAAGGATCTGCTCAAGTGGGCCATTCAGGTGATGAAGGCGCACTGCAATCGCAAGTCGGTGCTGGAAGTGGAATTCCTTGATGAGGAAGGCACTGGACTGGGTCCCACTCTGGAATTTTATGCTTTGGTTGCCGCGGAAATTCAGCGTTCAGATCTTTGTATGTGGCTATGCGACGATGAGCTCAGCGAGTCCTCTGAACTACCTCTTGCTCAGGATGCGTCGGAAGATCCCACTGATGATCAATCGAAACCCGTTGGATATTATGTCAATAGACGTGAGCAAGGACTCTTCCCGGCACCATTGCCGCAAAACTCTGAGATCTGCGAGCAAGCAGCGAAGTATTTCTGGTTCTTTGGTGTCTTTATTGCCAAGGTTCTTCAGGATATGCGACTCGTTGATATGCCGCTTTCCAAATCATTTTTGCAGTTGCTCTGTCATAACAAACTTTTGCGCAATGACCTGAAGCTCAAGACAAATGCACGCTTCCAGGATCTGACAAGTTCAGCAGGGTCTGAGTTGACTAACACGTTCTCTAAACTGTTTAATGCCGATTTAACACAATCCAGTAGCTGGTTCAGTGGGATTCTAACCATTGAAAATCTAAAGGAAATTGATCCAACGCGCTATCAATTTTTAATCGAATTACAAGACCTGTTGATGCGTAAGCAGGTTATAGAAATGGATGCCAGTCTCAGTAGTGATAGCAAAAAGGAATTAATTGATAAATTGAAACTATGCACCAAGAATGATATTGAAGTATCTTTAGAGGACTTGGCGCTAACATTTACCTATTTGCCCAGCTCATCCGTGTACGGATACACACATGCCGAGCTATTGCCCAATGGCGCTTCGATTGAGGTGAACATCGAAAATTTGGAGGCGTATTGCGAGTTGCTGCTCAATTTTATGCTGCAGGATGGCATTGCCAAGCAGATGCAGGCGTTCCACGATGGATTCTGTGAAGTGTTTCCACTAAACAAATTGGCAGCATTCAACCCATGCGAAGCTCGAATGATGATTTGCGGCGAGCAATATCCGCAATGGACCCGTGAGGATCTGATGGCATACACTGAACCCAAACTAGGCTACTCCAAAGAAAGGTGAGACATTCTTTACCATAATATTAATTTACTTTACTAATTAAATTTCTTTAAACAGCCCTGGTTTTTTGCGTTTCGTTAACGTTCTGTTGAGCTTGTCGGGTGCTGAGCGCAAGGCTTTCTTGCAATTCACAACTGGCTGCAGTAGTCTACCTCCCGGCGGATTGGCTAATTTGCATCCTCGGCTCACGGTGGTACGTAAAGTGGATGCCGGACAAGGCAGTTATCCATCGGTGAACACTTGTGTGCATTACTTGAAGCTGCCTGATTATCCGTCTGAGGAGATAATGAAAGAACGATTATTAACTGCAACGAAGGAAAAAGGGTTTCATTTAAACTAAACAAAAAAAAACAAATATGTATTTCTTTGTATTTTTATTGAAATTTGAGCTGGTTATAAGCGCTTTGCAAACAATATAATGATATGTAAATACTAAAACATATACTAGCAATTAACAATTCCACTTATCCAAAATAATGTAAATTACTTATAACTTAGTTATCACTTTCAACTTTTCAAAAACAAAAAAATATGATGCTGATAATATGTGGTAAAACTCAAAACGTATTTTAATAAATTGCCTTTGATGTTGAATATTACTCGCAAATACTATATTTTGTTTTAGTAGCAGCAATTAAATTAAATTCAAAATAGTGTGTTAAATAAATGCCAAAATTTCCTTTAATTTTGGAAATAAATCTTAATTGAAATTATTTAATTAATATTCGCTGCAATTTAAATATGTAATAGTTATCGATTTTAATGAATCAATGGAAAAAAGGTGCACCCATAATAATCCAAGGTTTAACTATCGAAATGTATGCACGTCTATCGATATTGTTTCACATCTCTATTAATATTTTCTTTTTGTTATTAGTCAGCCTTGTTTTGAACATTAGTTATTTCTATTGGCTAATGTGTTGGCATTTCATTTAAATGGACTCTAATTCCAACAACTATTCGAAATATGCGTTAATAACGCGTGGAGCTGAACTCATTACATATGTCAACGCTGCTAATTCGGAATATTCAACAGACACCCCAGAATTGTTTCAACTTTTTGTAGAGGCTGGCACCTTTATAAAGATATATGAAACAATTGAAGGTGAAAAGTGCATTGTGCAATTAGTTGACTTCCTTAGCAATGTGAACACGCAGCTCTACGAATGTAAAATAAGTGATGTGCTGCCAGTGTCCGAAGATTTTTGGCCATATGTGATAAGTATTGCCAATCCGGGGCGTCGTTTGCGTCTGGTGCGCAATAAGGAGCAGTGCCGTTGGGTACTTAACTTGAAAGAGAAGGATACCCTAAGTGTACCTGGCGAGTTGTTTAAAAAGGACATACGATTCGATTGCATTATACGCTACATTGGTCCAGTGGAGGAATTGAATCCCGTTGGTTATTTCTTTGGACTGGAAATTCTGGTATGTTAAATGGGTTTTATTTTGTTTATTCGATTGTGAGGCAAGGGTAATGTATATTGCCTCTGTATTAGAGTGCAGATTAGAAATGTTTAATGAAGTACAACAATGAGGTGTCTGCTTGTTTGTCCATGACTAATTGCTTATATTCTGTATTTCCCCATTTGAGATATTCGTGAATATTATTGATGATACTCAATAGTGTTGGGAAGCGCTGACTATGCATTACATTTTAAACAGCTGAATATAAGGCAAATAAGCTTTATCGATATTGTTATCGTCACTGGTAACATTGATTTTTGCAACGGTCGAATTATCGAATCCGTTACCAAGTTTTAATATGGTTGAAATGAATTTGAATTTCTGTTTTTAATTTAAAAAGCATGAATTGTTTGGTAAGACAATCATAACAATGCACAATTATTTAGCTAAGCAAAAAAAAAATAATAAAATGTAATACTTTATTTTAGCAACCCAACGTTTGTTCACCACAAATCGACAGCATTCCTTTTGCTAAAAACTATTTGGATTGCGAAGCTCCGCTAACAATATTTACCACAGCTGATCGCATAACTCGTGTTCCGGATGAGCTAAGCAATAAATTATCTCCTCGGAAATTAATCAACGAAACCTTTGACAAAATCACAGCTATTGTGCCATCGGTTTTAAATATTCCAAGCAGGTATCAAGGCGGAAATAACAAACCGTTGTACAGTAATGATAGCGTGCCTAAAAGGCATAACAAGCATTATAGTAATAATAATGAGTTATCTAATAATAACAACTACAAAACTTTACCTGTGAAAGTTTCACATCAGGCCAGTGAAAAGGATGCCACACTTCAAAGTAAGAATTCACAGCTTGAACAAAATATACGCACTTTAAATAATCCGACCACAATGAGTAATCTCAAAGAAAAGGAAATCATTGTTATAAACCAGAGCGACATTGAAGAGTCCACCAAAAATGAGAATGTCATTGTGATCGACAATGCTCACGATAATAAAAACGTGGATTTGGCCGAATTGTTGGGCACAAATTGGCCGGCTAACGCTGGAGGAGCTGCTGGGATTTTAAATGGCAAAACACTTGACAACAAATTTGAGAAACCAGTTGCGTATCCTAAGAAAAAGGAATTTGCCGAAAGACTTATTTCACCGATCGATCAGAAGCCTGTGGTGGGCAATACTGGTAAAAATAAATGGATTCCTTACTAGATTAAGTAGTGTATTCAGTTAGCCACACACGTCAGATTGTTTAGCCAGAGTTCAGCGTACTGCAGCTGACTCTCAGTTCTCAGTTCGATCTAAATATATATAAACATTTATTTTTAGCAATTTAACGAGCGCGATAAAATACACTGCAAGTGAATTAAGTTCTGTGATAATGATACTAAGAGCGCGTCATCAATATTATTAAACAAAAAAAAAAAAAGAAATTTTACTAGTGTTTATATCAATTTGAGTTTATATCAATTTGTATGCAGTTTTTTTATTTTGAACTAGGGTATAATGCAGGCAGTCATGAAGTTTGTCTTCTGCAGCTCATTTAGTTATAGATACACATACGCTCGTGGTAAAAATAAATTTGTCGTGCTCTGCATCCGAGAGAATAAGTTTGTTCTTTGTGTTGCGTCTAGTTTCTCTATTCGAAAACGATCTATTCAAATTAGCTCTTTATTTTGAATAAGCGCATAGAGCATAAATTCATTCATATATTGAGAAATATATATAGTATAAGTATTAGTTTACAATGGATGATATTCCGTTGACAGTTTTGGAGTTCAATATACAGACAGACACCGACGATTATGACTATGATTATGAAGGTATATAGTAGCGTTAACAGATTGTCGAATTTTTCTCACATTGCTTGACGTAACACTGATTGTTTCTTTAATTTATCGTTGCTTTTACTTTAGATCGAAGTAGCGCAAACTATCAGGAATTGCATGAAATACCAGGCACAAAACTAGTTGTTGGCTCATTAGTTGAGGTGATCGATGCTGGAATATGTGCTGATTTATATGGCGTCATTCGTTGGATCGGTATTACCCCGGATTCGCCACACATTACGGTGGGAATCGAAGTTGAAGATGATCCCAATTTGCGCAATCTACACACATCCGATGGCACTTACAACGGCGTTCGGTAAATATTATATACATATTATACACATATTTATGTGATGTGTTTATTTCTCTGATGGGCTGCAAGGTGTTTAGCTCTTTCACTACCTCTCTCAAATTCAATCGATCTGTAGCTGTTTTCAACATCAGTGTTGCGACATAGTCGCTGCCATACGAAAATTGCAAAATACAAACCACGAATTTGTGATAAATCGGAATATTTAGTTCAAAAACAGGCTAGATATTAAAAAGAGCATTTTTTCAAAATTTATTATTTATTGTTAAGGCAAACCCATGCGGAAAAGGTTAAATTGACAGCACTGATTTTCACACATTGTTTCATGCAACACAAATCATTCTTTTAGTTTATTTCAGTGCCGCGAGGGTGGCGCTGTCTTTGTGCCATCAAACAAGTGCACCAACGATCGCAGGTTTATTGAATCCGAGGGCAGCCAAGCGGCCAGCATGATGTCAACCGATACTAACGCCGTCAAGTTTGGGCATGTTGATTGCCCGTCTGTTTTAGGCGCTATCGCACCATTAAGTAAGTAATATAGCTATTCAAATATTCTAATTGCTAAGTCATTATAAATTATTTGATTTTTAGGAATACATAATATGGAGGAACTTGAGGCAACGTGTGGCAAATTTAAAGGCATTCAAGGACATCATAATTCCTGCTACTTGGATGCAACATTGTTTTCCATGTTCACATTTACAAGCGTTTTTGATTCTATACTGTATAGACGACAAGGTCCTCAGGTAATATTATTAATGCATTATGCGAATATCTAACGAAAGTTTCCCACACATATAATTTTAGGACATTTCGCACTACAGTGAGGTGCAGAATGTTTTGCGGGATGAGATTGTTAATCCGTTGCGCAAGAATGTCTTTGTGCGTGCCGATCGAGTGATGAAACTTCGTAAATTATTGGATCAATTGAGTTCCGTTAGTGGTTTGACCAGTGAGGAAAAGGATCCCGAGGAGTTCTTAAACAGTTTATTATCGCAAATAATGCGGGTGGAGCCATTCCTAAAAGTATATTTACGATATTTTAATTGCTTACTTTTTTAGTAATTCAATTTATTTTTTTTTTAGTTGAGCTCTGGCCAGGATTCGTATTTTTATCAATTGTTTGTGGAGAAAGATGAGCGATTGACATTTCCGACAGTTCAGCAATTGTTTGAGCAGAGCTTCCATTCGTCCGACATCAAGTTAAAAGAAGTGCCGTCGTGTCTGATTATACAAATGCCCCGATTTGGCAAAAGCTTCAAAATGTATCCACGTATTTTGCCTTCACAAGTACTGGACGTTACAAACATCATTGAAGATTGTAAGAGTACTGCAGAAATGTATAATTACTAGATAACTAATTTTATTACGTGTTTTTTTGTAGCCCCTCGTCATTGTGCGGTTTGTGGCAATCTGGCTGAATTTGAATGTCGCGAATGTTTTGGCTGCTTACAGACCGACAGTGGTCTTGAGTCGACCGCATTTTGCGATCAATGCGTTAACACTATTCATAAACATGAAAAAAGGTAATATTACAACTGCGCCACATAAATTTCATGTACAAAAAAAAACATATACATTTTTCTAGAATGAAACATGTATGGAAGGAGCTATCCATACCAAGGGATTACAAAGCAATGGTCAACCACATCTCACATGTGCCACGTATATTCATGGAACTATTTGCCGTTGTCTGTATTGAAACGTCACATTACGTGGCATTTGTGAAGACGGGATCGGGACCAGATGCGCCATGGTGTTTCTTTGACTCAATGGCTGATAGAAAAGGTAACTAATGAACTTACATTTATCGCATTTATATTAGTTCATGATTACATTTGTTATTGTAACATACAGGTGAAAAGAACGGATACAATATACCTGAAATGATATCCGTTCCGGAGTTACCGCAGTGGTTGTCGGACGACGGAGCGAAAGTTATTAATGAACATTATTCAAAGGACAAAGACTTACCTGAACACGCCAAGCGTCTTTTTTGTGACGCCTACATGTGTATGTACCAAAGCACGGAAGTTATGATGTATCACTAAAAACACATTTGTTAGTTTCTAAAAAGATATATAACTTTGAAGTAATAAAAGTCTATGAGAATGATAAAAAATATTATTCAATGATGATAAGAATTATATTTCATTGCGTGAAAGTTAATTGCAAAACAGGCAAGTAAGTTAGATTTATTTTTCTCTAAAAGTTAAGCAACCTTTTGGAAAACAAATTAAAGTGGAACGGGCAATAAGGCAAATTAAAGCCAATATTTTTATATTCTTGGGATTCTTTTGTTTAACATAAGAAAATATTTCTATTATTCTTATTATATTAAAAAGCATCATTAATACATTTAATTAATAAATTAAAAGTGAATTATAAAAAATTGATGGATATCAAATATGCTTAAGAACAATATACAATTTTAGGATATTCAAATTGTTCATTCAAAAATTTTTGAAATCAAAATCCAACATACAAAATAATTGAGAGCACCTCCATCATTGTCAACAGTCCAAGGTATAATGATTAAGATGCTCAAAGTGGATGAGCAAGTGAATAAATTGGATGGCATGGTGCACGCCTCACACATTGAGTAAATCTGATATGAAAACAACCCCAAGTTGCAAAAGAGAAAGTCCAATCATTGCTCTTTTTGAAAGAGAAAATTTCCCAAACCCCATTTATAATTATAAATGAATTTAATTAAAAGTCAAGCAATCTATAACTATAAATAAATAATATTATTATAAGAATTTATAAAATAAATCCTCAGAATACCTGTAAAATTAAAATAAGGGTTTTAGCTTTGACTTTTACTCACTAGATTTCAACTCTTGATCCACCCTTAAGGAGCCTGTATTTATTAGTATACATTTATACACTGAATAAAAACTACTGGATACGCGCATATTTTAAATTTTCTTATTTCAAATATGAATGTATATTTAAGTAAATGCAAAAGTTTTTTTCGTTCTACCAAAGGTCAACATAGTAAAATTATAAACAATGATCATTATTGGCATTCAAAATAATAATTATTTTATAACAATAATGTACCTTAACGTTAAAACACAAAATTAATTGCATTCTAAAATTTAAATATTATGTAATTTTCAAAAATAATAAAAACATATTTGTTGTCCTTTTAAGATGATCCTTAATGTGTGGATGTTTTTTCTCTGTGTATTTACAGCGCTTGTCGCATGCCGCTGAATAAAAATCCTCTCAGTGCGGTACATATCTGGCCAGCAAAATTTTTTGCAATTCTTAAAACAACAGTCGAATGTAGGTTTCAGTCCCGGGTTGCCTGTCGCTGGGTAATGGTCTTCCATCAAATACTACTGCAATCCCAGTGTTGTTTGCGTTCTTGGCTATCATTGAAGTATGTATGTTCGTGTGCGTGTGCGCTGTGTACTGTGCGTGTGTGTGTGCGTGCTGTGTGCATGTGCTGAGCATAGTTAGTGTATGTGTGTATAATATTCTGAAGGTTGTGATTTTATGTGCAGGAAAAAGAGATGTACACATACACATGTATGTAAATACGTATACACAATTGTTAAAAACATGCCTAGGTGTGAAAGTGCTATCTAACCGCCTCTAAGTAGCCATTACATGCCTGTAAATGCTTATGTACATACATATCTACAGTGTATGTGCACAGATATATGTATATGCATGTATGTGCATATACACACACCTACATATATGTAGTTATGCAAAAAATAAAAAAAAACGACAACAATTCTTGAGTACATAAGCACGACAATATCCTATATATCTACAGACAGTTTAAATTTGTGCAACTTTATATGTGTATAAAATCCCAGTTTTTACATTGTATGTATGTGTTGGCAAATATATTAAATAACTAATTTATTGACATTCGCAAGTAAGTGTGACCGAGGGTAACGTATACGTAATGTATGTATGTACGTCTGTTTGCACACGTACATACATATTGTAAACATACAACTACATATGCCTGTATTTAAATGTCAAATAATACCGCTTAATACCGTTTGAGAGTGTATAACCACAAACATATTTATTCAAATGCCAAAGACCGCATATATGCATGTGTATATGTATGTGTGTGTGATATACATGTATGTATATACATACATATGTGCATATTATGCATGATTTGACAAAATAGTTTTGCTTGGTTTTTTCATTCCGTTCTTTGAACGTCAACGATTGTTACCTCATATTAACAATTATATCCTTAAGCGCGTGCCAGGGCGCAACGGTCAGAATCTTAGATTAAAAAAATACCTAAAAAAACACACCTACACTTACATACACAGTTTAACGGTGGACTTAATCGTGTTTACACGCTGCACGCAAAAGCAAAAGCTTTTCCCGAATTGCATAGTCTAACAAGTGCTTGAGTTATGTGTGTACATTAATTACATGCTTGTGTATTTCTTTTTTGGCCATTTTGATTAGCAGTGTGGGGAAAAGTTAAGCAATAGGTAGTAATGTACAAACTTAAAGCCCAGAAAGTATGCTTTATAGATCGATAAACAGATATGTGTGTAAGTAGATTGCTGGCAGCGATAATTGTCTTACGACATAAAAGGAAACTACTTAGTGCGATAAAATCGGCTTCCTATTTATCTGCCTATCGGTTCGGCCTATCAGCACACACAGACTCACAAACGCACGCACGCACACATCGCCTTGGGCGCAAAATGGGGGTCAATGTAAATTATGAAAATACAGAAAGCAAAAAGCAAAAGGAAGGCCAACAACACAAGCGTTTGACATTGTTCGTTAGCATCTCTCTACCTCGATGTTGCATCGCATCTCATTCACTTCCGAAGGCTGAGTCCAAGTGCTCTTCACATTATCTCTTTCTGTCCCACACACTTGACAGGGTGGTGGGAAGTTGAGTTCGATCAGACAGGTTATTCACCACCCTCTCACATTAAAACTCAACTCACCATTGGTATAATTTTCACTTGATTCAAAGAGCTCCGATTAGAGAATAATTATCACATATATTAATTATTAATAAATTCCATAATTACTGCAATATTGCGATAATTATCATTTACTTAACGTTTGACTACCAAAGCCATTTCTGATTTGCCCGTTTTGAGCACATTTTGCGGAAGTGTAATTGAGAACAAGGCTGTGTGCTGCGCTGTTACAGTTTACAGGTAGAGTATCATTACAACTTATGGTGGGTTCATCTAAGAAGGTGACTTATGAAAGGAGAAGGGTGTACTTGATAGATTGAGCCATAGAAAAATCAATACCATTTCAACCTGAAGGGCTTTTGAAGGCTTTGCTTTGTTATGCTAACGTTGCAAAAAACTAATGACGTCTGATTTTACAACAAGGAACAAAGTAATGTAGACTACGTAAATTATTGTTTATTAAGTTTACAAGACAGCGCTGAGGTATAGAGTACAACGTAGTCGCTATAGGAGATTACATGGACTCTCTTAAGCAAACTAATGCATAGCCTGATCTCTTTCGATCACTTTGCCAAAGTGTATAGAAACACTTTATGTTTTATAAAAATGCCTTATTAAGAATAGTATTATTAATTCTAATATTATTCAATTTTACAGGCTGCAAAGCTCAGATTCGTTCAGTCTGTGATCATATTTTCAATTTCGTGGTGAACAAAAAAGATGGAAAATTCGTCGGCGGCTATCAATGCTATAATTGTTGTACCAACAATGTGAAGGATATCAGATATATAGTACATACATAAATGCATGTCAATATATCATCAATGTATATAGGTAAGACATTTTTCGTACTATTGTCAGGTTTTTCTTCCATACAACTTTAGATTATTTATATATTATTTTTAATACTATCAGAAAATACCAGCCGATGACAAACATAGTTGGGGCATGATGATTAATCAAAAGTAAGGTTAAAACATTAAAAAGAATTCATTAGAGTTTATCTGACTTTGTTTTAACATCTTACATTTAATGTTATAGCTTCTTACTTCCGAAACCGTCCGAAGCACACTTCGACTTGAAATAACTTCAATTCATCGACAATTTGTTTTCGAAACACGTACTGCTTGGATTTTTAGAAAATGCATGCGAATGCAGCTTCTGATCGAGGTGGCGGAGGCGGCTCCTGGAGACTGCCACCCGATGAGACTCTACAGGTGCAGGATCCCAAACAGAAAGATCAAGATCTCGATCTGGATGAGGGACATAACTGGCGCAGCATTATCTTCTCCTTACTAGTTATTAGTTTTGTAATAGCTGGTATAATAACTGCTATCTATTTATTGGGGTAAGTAATTTGAAGTTAACAAACGAAAATATTACAATATTAAATTAAAGTAAAAGAATCTGAGAATCTTAAAAAGTGTAGTGGTTAGGATTTAATCCGTCATAATATTAATATAATATAATTGAAATACCGTTTACAGATATGTGGATGAACTCTTATATTGGTCGGGACGCCGCATGATACTCGACGAATATTTACAGGGCGAACTGACGCCGACTAGATTGCAACCCTCTTGGGTGACAACGAAGAAATACGTATTTCAATCGGATGATGGGGGACTTTCCGTATTGGATACGACGACGAACTCAATAAATATTTTAGTAACAAATCACACGATTCGTCAACTGAATGTACGGGGATATCATTGCACACACGACCTTAAATATGTCCTCTTCAGGCATAATGTAAAAAAAGTAAGTTTCATATTTGCAAAATAGTCAATGAAAATTAGGCAAATCATGTTGTTTTGTAGATTTTTCAGAAATCGTTTACTGCGTTTTACACAATCTATGATGTAGATAATGATCATCACATGCCAGTCAAGTTAAAAGACTCATCGAAGGTACAAAGAACGCGTCTTCAATATGCCGCCTGGCTGGGGAATACAACGTCAATCATTATTGTTGCTGACAATGATATATTTGTACGACAATCGCCCTCAATGGAGGAGGACATCAGGATTACAACGACGGGCCACGATAACAATATATACAATGGTGTGCCTGATTGGCTCTACCAGGGTAATGTTACTGCCATCTTACCTCTATACCTAATTCCTTTTTTTTATTAATATATTATAATATTTAATTTCTTTAGAGGAAATTTTTGATATGCCGGAAGCAATTTGGTCGTCCACGGATGGAAGTCACTTCATGTTTGCCTTATTTAATGATACTCATGTCGGGGTGATGACATATCCATGGTTATCATCTGGAGCCATTATCGCTGGTAGCGGTATGACATCGGGTAGCTCATTTCCCGAAACGAAAAATGTTCGATACCCAACGCCAGGCACTGCCAATCCAGAAGTCCAGTTATGGATAGTTGATATTACAAATTTTATGTCTATAGTTAAAATGGAATTGAGACCACCCCCCTCTCTCATTGGACAGTGAGTTTCTCATTTGCATAGACTTTAACCTATACGAAAACGTAAATTCATTCTCCTTTGTTTTTTTACAGAGATTATTACCTAACTTCAGCGAGTTGGGTCTCCGGTAGTAATCATCAAGTCTCTGTAGTTTTTATGGTACGATCTCAAAATTACAGTATAATCGCGACATGCTCAAAAGATCAAAATTGGACATGTACAGAAGTGAGTATAAAAGAATGTAATGTATCATATAGTATGATTGATTGAAATAATTTATTGTTTTTAGATTCATTCTGAACGAGCTCCGGAGGATGAATGGCTAGACATCTTTCCACATCCAGTTTTTGCACCTGATGGCAATAGTTTTCTACTGCTAGCCAGTGTTCAAGAATCAGGCAACGATCATTTTACCCACATTAAACATATAACCATCTCGCAGCAAAGGATTTCAGTAATTTCTCATGGTCGTTATGAGGTAAGTTCTTTTCTATCCGCTCATATGCGTCCTCATAATGAGTAAATTATGTTTTCAGGTACTGAAAATACTCTGTTGGGATACAGCGAATCATGTAGTGTACTATCTGGCCACACAGGATAAAAAGCCAGGCCAAAGACATCTCTATTCGGTTAAGGATCCCGTTCATGACGATACTAGAAAGTAAGCTACATTTTAAATTCTATTCTATTCTATATTCTTCTTCTTATAATGAAATATATCTCATTTTGACCATCTTGTTGCAGAAGTGAACCGCAGTGCATTACTTGCGACTTGGGCGAAGCTCTTTGGAGTAGTAGATATTATTATGTGAATTGTTCGCATTTTGACGCCTTCATCACACCCACAACTGGGATTGCGACGAACTATGGAATTGATTTCTACATACTTGAGTGTCAGGGTCCCGGATTACCAGTCTCGGGAGTGCATATGCAGAAGACTCACAGCCTAGTCAAGATCCTATACGATACACGTCCCTTCTACACCGAAAGGCTGCAGAAACTTGCATTACCGATTCAGCGATCCTTTGAAATTCCCTTGCCCCATGGTAGTCGAGCTCAAGTTCAGCTGCTTTTACCACCTAGCTGGCGTGAAGAACTCAGGGATGCAGCTTTTCCTGTAGTCGTTGAAGTGTAAATATTATCAAAATTAAAAAGAAAACTAAATGTTTAACATTATTATTATTTTGTGCAGTAATGGACGTCCAGGCTCTGAGTCCGTTTCCGAGAAATTTCGCATAGATTGGGGTACCTATATGTCGTCCCGTAATGATGTTATCTATGTTCGTCTGGATGTCCGAGGAGCAAAAGGTCAAAGCAAGAAGGCCCTATATCGTCACTTGGGAGGTGCAGAAGTACAGGATCAAATATCTGTATTAAGGTAAGCACTGAATGCCTGCCTGCATAGAAAATAATATATTAAATACTCTTTTATATGCCTGTACAGATATCTATTGGATACCATAAGTTTTTTAGATGAAACTAGAGTTGGCATTTGGGGCTGGGGATATGGAGGCTATGTGACTTCCATGGTTCTGGGCACCCAACAGGATGTCTTCAAATGCGGCATATCCATTTCACCAATTGCTGACTGGCTTTATTACAGTAAGTTTCCAGAAGTCTAATGTGTTATTTGTTCTCTTACGGTAATTGGTACTTCCTTGCAGACTCTGCATTCACTGAACGCATCTTGGGCTTGCCGGCTGAGAACTATAAGGGATATGTGGAAGCGGATGCAACGCAACGAGCTCGTCTTATCAAATCAAACTCCTTTTTCCTAATTCACGGTCTAGCTGATTCAACGGCACCCTATGTGCATGGTGTACAGCTAGCCAAGTCCTTGACAGAAGCTAATATATTATATCGTTATCAGGTGTGAACTCTTTTTTTAAATGTGGCTCAATTTGTTATTATAGAAACCTAATCATCGAATTTGATTTTGTTTATTTGTAAAATTTCATTATAATAATAGTTCTAATTTAGTAGTTTATTCACTAATTTTGTTTTTAATTTATTCACAGACTTATGCTGACGAAGGCCATGATCTCAATGGAGTGCTGGAGCACGTCTACTCATCTATGGAACACTACTTTGCGGAGTGCTTGAGCTTGGATCCGGATGATACCAAGCCCGATTTAGATCAAAACATGGTACCTGCCGAGTAGCAGACTTAGTAAGCTTCAATATTGTACATAGAGTAGGTTAAATATTCTAATAATACGAGTATTATATAGACTTCGAAACTGTTATACTAACTAATTACGTATATTTGTTGTATTGTTTTATTTTTTAATTATTATTATCAATTATTAAGTTTTTATTTTACTGTATGTTTTAAGTCTCATTCGGCATTACAACGCTAGAACGCTATACAACACATAATATATTATATTTACATATAGTATAAAAGGAATGTCATCCAATATCGTTCTGATTCTGTTGATAATTTTTGATGAGCATTCATATGTATACCATTTATAAGAAATGTCAATGAAAAGTGAGAAAACATAGTGAGATTATTGCTAGAGTATAACTTCCTTATATGTACATTGCTTCCGTTAACAGATCTTCCGAGAGTGAGAAACTAACCATTAGTTTCTAAAGTTTAGATATTAATGAATGATTTTTAATTATTTCCTTGTTCCCGAGCCCCCAGTTTTGTATGATATTTACATACGCTGAAGGATTGCGATCCTCAGTTCAATTTGAATACATAATTGAATAATTCGAAAAAAAAAGAAAAGAATTTTGATAATAATGTGGAATCTCTAAATGTCATCATCAACGTTTTTATTCATAGCTTCAAAAATAATAATAAAACAAAAAAAAACTAAAAAAAAAAAAACAAAACAAAACAAAAATCAATTATGTTGATTGTCGATTGATTAGACTAGACGCCTCATCTGGTTCATCTAGTTACTTCCATTGATTTTTTTCAACAAATTATTAACAACATAAGTATTAAATTAGATAAGAACGTACAGTAAGCAATTAATTAATAATATACATAAATATTAATATATACTCTTAATCAGCTGATTAATAACTGCACTCTGCTGCCACACCCCCCTCCAAGATGTATAGACCCCATAATGTCCTAGCTACTCAATTTGGTTGTTATTTAGGCTTGCAGTCAAAACTAAGGGCGGGCGGCACTCAAGGTTGCTCGATCGATTAACAGTCGATTAAGAAACAATTAATTATTCTATTTAGTATTTATTGTTTGCCAATTTTGTACATACCACAATCAAAAATGCAGTAAAGCAATTAACGTGGCTGATATCCTGATCCCCAGTACAGGGTATATCCAAGTCGTTCTCACTCGGACTCGACTCGGTTCGATTCACAATCATCTTTGTTTTTCTTCGCAATTATTGTACTTCTTGTTATTGTTATAAAGAAGAAAAAATATAAAAACGAAAAGCTAAAGTTAAACTACGGAAACTACGTATTTCTGAGACATTAACCTTTAGATCGACTCTTGAAGGCGGGGAATCCCCCAATGAAACGAAAGTGTTGTCACATTATTATTATTATTATTGTATTATTATGATTATTCAAAAAACAAATTCGGCTATAATGATTGCTTTACATTAATGTTTTGTATATTGTATAATAATATTGGAGCATAAACTGAGTGTTTATTAAATTTTACAAGCGACTTTAACGAAAAAAAAAAGAAAACTCAAAAGAAATGTGAGCTTCGGATATCCGATGACGTCGTGTTAATTTGTTTACAATTATAAGGTAAACATGGTGATTAGAAATTTTACATCTAGATTGTACTCGTATGTAATTGTAATTGCTACGCAATTTGTTTTAATCTTCCTTATTTTTTAAAAATAAAACAATTCTATTTTATTTAGTAATACACAAAAAATAAAAAATCCAACAAAAAAAAAACAATTTGTTTAATAACTGTGGAAAAGTTATGTAAAGTGATGTGGGCAACAAATTCATAAAATTTTAATGAAATTGGAAAATAGTTTTTTTTGCGGCCAAAAAGCGAACTGAGTTTAAACCATTAATCTTTATAGAATTTTTTTTTTATTTAATTTATCAATGAATCGGAACTTTTATTTTCTATGGCCGTTATTCTCTCTGCGGATATCCATAAAAATTCCTTATCGGGATCGTTAAGCGCAATAGATGAAACCAAACGAAGAGCTTTCTCTAAAGGAAAAAATTATGTTACCACTTGGAAAGAATGTTTTCCCAATTACCAAACACCCGTAATAAAATTCGATCAACATTTTTACTGTAATTATTATTGCTAAAATCAATAACAATATCCATAATATATAGAATATATATTTGAAACAGTGCTTACTTATCTAGTTTTACAACAATTGTGTCAAATGAATCAATCTTGATTTTTTCAAAATAGATCTTTTCACTGGTTGCACTGAGCATTCGATTACCACTGTAAAAGTTGGAAGTCAAGTCTAATACCGCTTTCGAGTCGCCGAAATTCGTGACTGAAACAAATGAGAATTTGCGCGGATAATTGCGAACTATAACTAATATTTTGGCGTTACTATTTGCTAGTATTTGAGTGTTTGACTTGTTTTTATTCGCCTTGCACACAAAGTTCTTGTAGATCGATGGGGATCGATGTCGCAACGCAATCATATTCTTAATCATAACAAGACCATGCGATGCCTTAAAGTCCATTTGATCGATCAGATTATGCAGCTCTTGCGTCCAATCATCTAGGAACTGTTCTGTTTGATTCGATTCGTTATTATTTGTTTGAGCAATGGCAATCTGATTCGAGTGCATAATGTTCGGAGTGCCGGGTAACGTCAACTGCATTAAAGTGGCTGCATATATCTTGCGGGGATTGTTGTCCACATCGAGATCATGCTCCCCAATCGACCAGTGTATCCAGGTGCTATCATCACCAGCTGGCATCTCAGCCAGCACACTCTCGATGCGTTGCTTCATCTTTTGCGTATCACTTTCCACATCCACGACAACGTCCACCAAATCAACGTGCTCGAGCAGAGCTGTCAGATTGGTTTTAGCCGTGTGCTTCAACAGAGATTCCTCTACCATGAGCACTCGATCAGGACCCACAATGCTTTTCCATGCATCCAAACAGTTGGAGAGCTTCGCGAGCTTTTCTATCGAGACCAAGCCCTTCAAGTAGAAACCATTTACCCCCTGATGTATCCAATGATTGAGTGCTGCTCCAACAGTTTCTATCAGCTCATGCTGATCACTATTTGCAACTATCTGCTGCAAAGGCAAATCTAACAGCAACGACATATTGCGAGCATTCAGTTCATGAGCGAATATCTTTAGATCCATTAAATGACCCAACTCTGGTCGCATATCTCTGAGTGAGGAGGATTCGCCGGTGGGAAAAATTGAGTTAAGACGCACGCCTGAAATACCTAAATTTGCAAAATACTCAATGCCATTTATTAGGCCTCGGATATCACCAATGCCATCATTATTAGTATCTTTAAAGGATGTGGGATTGATCTCATAAAAGACGCCTCCTTGGTACCATTCAGTTCTGCGAAAGATATGAGAAAAAAAAAACATTTTCAAAACGTACGTTCGAACAACATTAATTCTTACTTACTTTGGGTTACAATATTTTGGCAAACTGGCGATTTGAGCCACGACAATGGAGCACATGGCTAAGACGCCGGAGATAAATACGAAAAATGTGCATTTCCTGATCAAGGGCCAATTCCATGAGACAAAACTGGGTGTTTCTTTGGATTTGCGACGATTACCCTTCAAACAATGCGTGCTTGATTCCTAATTGAAGCGAAGGTATTAATGAAAATGTGTAGAAAGCATTTTAATAACAATTTTACATTCGCTCTCATTTCCATTTTGAACCCTACATCCAAAAGAGAGGTACCCCTTAGGGAGGGATCCAATTGACCTACAATGTGACATATACGTTAACAAAATTTAATGCCTCGGCACATCAAATGCAACTGAAAAGTGTAGCTCATTTAAAGACCCTAGCAGAGGGAGGTTAGTTCATTTTATTAAACGTATGTCTGCCCGTCTGTCAAATAATCCTCTTATTTCAACGCTATCGTAACTTGACACTTATCCGTATAATTTCTATACGAAGAAAATACAAATGGCATTGGATTTTTACTATGAACAGCTGCCTCAGCAGTAACCGTTTTTGAAAATCTTGCATTTTTAGATATTAGTTATTTCATCAGAACTCAGCAACTGTGCATTCGACACTTTTTTACACGTTCTTACAATATTTTGTTTATATTAGCACTTGTTTACAATATCAATCTTCACTCTGCCAGGGTATTTAAGCATCGGCATGCCGAAAGCTAGCTTTTCTTGCTTGTTTTTATTTATTTACTCTCATAGAGATTACGTTAAAAGTCAGCTAACATTGGAAACATGAGGCCGAATCAACGAATTTTCACCGTAAATTGCGCTTTTTTGTTTTGCGGAGCCGCTAAAGTGAAAGCAGCCAAGCCAAAGTTAGATATTAAGGAAATACAATTGCATTTCTTACCTGATTTATTGTCATATTATTGTTCTGTAAATGATGATAGTTGACTTTGTTAAACAGATTTGTCGACGTATCCATGGCATCCATTGCAATACCGGTACTACTTCCAGATGAGCTCGTTTCCGCTTTACAGTCGGTATTGCTAATATTCGATGAGGTAATATCGCTGGCCGCAATGTTTGGGCTCAGGGGATGTGATAGCAAACCGGTGCCCAGAGTATTATTGCTCGAGAGCAAAGGGCATATCGAGGCTTCTTCATCGGGTAAAAATGTCGACACCGAGGGGGACTCAAGCAGGGTTTGGGGCAGCTCAACTTCCAGAAAACTTGGCTCTGTAGAGATACCCAAGCTGTCCATGGCTCAAAATGTTAACCTTTAATAAAGTAATTAAGCAAATAAAGATTAATTGAGTAAATTAACAAATAGCGAGACAACGGCCTCGCGAGACCTTGACAGTCCTTGAAGCTGAACAAATCAAAAGTTACGGCAAAGTAGGGATCTCAAAGCATTTTCATCATGAATATTGCGACAAGGGCAGCTCATTGACGCTCGAATTCAATAACACACAACACAATTATTAAAGATATGTACGCACATGTAGCTAAAGATATATACATACAACACGTATACAATTAGCAGCTATACTCGTATATGCATGAAAATGTGTGTACATATAATATTAGAATAGCAATAGATAGAGTCACATATGAGAAGCTTTTGAGGATATTAACAGCATAATCCGTGAAAATTGCACTGGTACAACACAAAATGGAGGTAAATTCAGCATAAATGAGCTATTAGAATTAAATTCAAATTACTTAAACTACCAAAATGTTCGTTATATAAAACTTGCTCGCTACAAAAATTCAATATGTGATGTCTGCTTGAGGCGCTCAACTTTTGAAATGCGCATGCGCTGATCAGCTTCAGCATGCTAAGTATCGATATAATTACGATTACGAACGATTAACCAATTAGCCAGCTCTAATCGATATGCGCAAAAAACGACTCGATTGATTATATTTCGATTGCAATTCGAAAAGTTGCTGTTTACCAATCACAATGTTTCTTAGAAACAATATTCGTTTCACTTGGCAACCAAACAGGCGCTTGATATTTATAACGAATAAACATAAAAAAACTGAATCAGCAACCCGAAAACTTGTATAAATATATTTTTTGGTGAACTCAATTTCTCTTCGCAATAATGGAGGACACTGAAGACCAAGATTCCTGCGACTTTGCTAACATATCGGATGCAGATCCACAACCAGCTTTGGAGCCGGAGGAGATGAGCATTTTGCCGCCCAATCATCCGCTTTTGCGGAAGTTTCAACAATCACTCAAGGAGCATCTGCTTCGGACTAAGTATAAACTGGAAAATGAGATAACGGAGATCAAATATCAAGTGAAACAGAAGGAAGATCGCCGCGAAGCTCAAGGATTGGCCCTTTATGATATGCAAAATAAAATCACCTATCAGGAGCAACAAATCAAAGAGATCTCAACTCAAATTGACGAGCACATTGAGAAGCGACAAGAAGAGGAAGCTGCAGTGGAAATCCTTAAAAAGGAATACGAAGAAAAGGTGAAATTGACGCGCACGCAAAAATCATTGTATCAGACACGTATGATGGAACTGGAAGATCTACAAAGTCTGGGCAGCAACATCAAACAATGGGCTTACGATGTCGAGGACGAGGTTAAGAATGCCAAGCGCATTGTTAGCCGCGATGCACAGTTGCAGAAGCAGCTGTCAGAGGAGAAACGCAAGTCCGATATACTTTTCTATCGACTCGATATGGAGGTGAAGAAAAAGGAGGCCGAACTCGAATCAATCATTGAAGATGGAGCGGCCATTCGAGAGGTGGTGAACGTTCTCAATATGAGCATTGCGGATGCCAATACCGATCTGGAGGCGCTGCAGAATGAGCACAAGCGTCTGGTGCAAGCTTGGAGTGAAGTGATCATTGCGATTCAGCAGCGTGATAAGATTCTATTCCAAGTGCAGGATAATATAAGGTAAGCTAATACATTTTTGACAGAACAATTTAAGCAATTATCATTTGGCTTCAATGCATTTTTTAATTTATCATTTCTAATGCAGAAAACAAAAAGAAGCCATCAAACTAAGTTTAAATGGTGTGGAGGCTGTAAAAAAACAAATAGCACGTGAAATGCAATTAAACAAGAAACTGGAATCGTTCAAGCAGCGAATGGTGGATGACATGAACACTCTTAGTCGTGACTGTAAGCTTTTCTTAATCTCAATTATCACTAGACGTAGGCTAAACATGCATTATTTCAGGTCAACGCGAAGCAGAAACTTTGTCGGGCTTGCAAACCAAACTCGACGAATTCCCCGACTTCTTAGCGCGAACTGAAGCCGATTTGCAAGAAGCCACACGAGAAGGTCACAAATTGATGTCTGAAATCCGTCGCCTTGATTTCGTGCTGGACAAAAATCATCAGAAGAAATTTAAAACCGAAGAAGCTATACTCAAACTGGCTCAAGAACAACTTATTACCGATAAAGCCAGTGGTTATCGCTTGAAGCTACTGAACAAGGCGCAAGAGCAACGTCGAAGTGTCGATTTGTCGCTGTCGAAAGTTCAAAATCAATTGTCCCTAGCCATGCTGGATGTCGAACAGTTAAGAGGAGTACTTTACAAATCTCGAAATGAAAATGATATTGTCAAAGAGAATCTGAATAAGGCTGAACAAAAATCCGATTGTCTGGAAGACGAACTGAAGCGAATGCAAACTAAGATTGATATCAAAATGCAGCGATTCGAGAAGTTAAATAGCCAAATCGAAGAGATCCAAAGTGCCTTTGGGGATGAGACTGGCAATCCAACTGAGTTAAAGGTGAGATTTGCAGAAGATAGAGCAATTTATATATTAAATTACCATATTTAAACAGATCAAACAAATCGAGAAATCCATTCACATTGGAGAACATCAGATTAGGGAGCATCAACAATTTTGGATAATGCTGCAGAATCATTACGTCAACTTGACGCATAAGCGAAGTGATCAGTTGCATGAGATTCAGGTGACCCGCAAACGTAAGTAGGATATGAAATTCCTGTATGAAATAGATATTTAAATACTAATGCATTTACATATTTTACAGAATTGTCAATCATAAAGCAAAAATCATTGAAAGTTGAGCAAGAGTTGGAGATATCAGAAAGCAAAACCAGAGATCTAAAGCTAGACATACAAAAATTCACCTCCAAATTGGAGCTGCTCAACGAGAAAATTTACAATAAACGCAAAAATCATGACACCGAAGAAAGCGAGTACGAACATGAACAAGCTGAGCTGAGCCAAAGACTCAAGGTTAGTAGTCCACATTATTTTAATCTGAACGAATATGAAAATCCTATAATTTCGAATTTCAGGACACTGAAGCAGGCACATTGAAATTGGAAAAGGATATAAATGATTTGCAAAATGAAATCGAGCTCAACAAGGACTTGGTTCTCGACAGCCATCGAGAAGCATTGTCCTGGGAAACAAAACACAAGTTAATTGAGGAAACTATCAATTGGTCCAAGTCAGAGTCATCTTTAAATGGTGAAATAGGCGCCATGAAAATCGAGATACACAGAATGAATATACGTCACAGTCAATTGAAGCGTGCTCAAGAGAAATTAGTTCAAGATTTAGAACATTGTGTAATGCATCGGGAGCAAATATTTGTGAATGCTTCGGTCAAGGAGCATATCGATGCCAAGAAGAAAAGGTTCAAGAATTCATCGCAGGCGCAAGTAAAACTTGAAGAAGTACGCAATAAAACCAAGGCGATTCTAAATGAAATCGCATTCTTAGCGGATAATCGTATCGTCGATTCTGTCAGCAATATAGAAAAAATGATCTACATTCTTCGAAAGATTCAAGCGGATCTCACGGAAGTCACAACCAAAGATACCAGAATCCAAGCGCAAATTGAAGATGCTATACTAATGAAACACGCTAATCTTGAGCAGATCATTCGCAAACAGAATCGGGCTAAGGCATTCCGTAAGCTCAGCACTTCCAAAGGACAGCTGAAAATTGTGAGATCAGAAAGTGTTATTCAGCAACAATTGGAGAATCAACTTGAGATGAATGACACGCTGATGGAAATTATTCAAACACTTACAAACGATTATCCCGAGAAAAAAACATTTTTCTCAAAAATTGTTCATTTTTTGAAAGAGTAATCGTGTTTATAGCGTAAATAAATTGCTTTTGCAACAGTTCACCAATTGGCTTTATCAATTAAGCCAAATAATGTAAAATATTTATGGTATGAATATCGGGTACACGTCTCGTGTTTGTGGGCTTTATAATAGTGCATGAAGTGGTGCACCTGGACAAACATTGAAAGAGCTGCATGTCTGAAGTAGTTCAACCTGTCTAGGTAAATAATGCATTTTAGAACTTGATTTGGCCACTTAACTGAACTGCAAAATATTTGTTAATCTCTTCCACCATATTCACATTGGAAGAGGACTTTTCGAAAGAAGTGTTTCCCTTGGACAATCAACGAATGCTATTAATGATAGTTTAGAAGTTGACCTTCCATCCATAAATTTCCCAGAAATTAAAATTGTAAGCAAAGATTTTTGTAGTTTTTCGTAAATTATTACATTTTTAATGATCCAAGATTTTCAACATAGTTTAAGGATTTATTAACAACGCGAAGATTCAAAAAAATAATGTTTACTTATGTTCAAAGTGCATTTCAATTAAGATATAATTGTATTTAAAATACATATATACCTACAGACACATACACACGCATTCAATGGAATGTAATGAGTATAGTATATGCTAAAATTGCATTTAAACTTCCTACTACAATAAATTTAATTGAAAGTACACTTCACACATGAACTCCATTGCAGAATTAAAGAATCTATGAAATGTGCAACTCCATCAAGTGTACACCAAGATATAAAAACATACATACACATAATAATAATTATAATAATAATCAGGAACGAGACGAGTCAATATTTTGTTGTTAATAAATAAAACTTGATACACATCATCATTTTCTTGGTATATCTATAGCTATTATCTAACTATCATTTGATTAGTAGATCGGTACAAACATGAATATCAACAAGAGATTGATCAAAATCGGGAGCATTATTATATTGAAAAGATGCGATAGAAATTATGATTTCAGCATCCCAAAAGATACAATCTGTTCTTTTCATTTTCGTTTTTTTGTTTGTTTAATTAGTTATTAGATGAGCAAGAAGATATTTTTGCTGTTTTCAAATGAGATTTGCAATACATAGATACTTTGTTTTCTTTTTTGTTTTGTTTCGTTTTTTTCTTTTTTTTTTGCAGAGATCTGAGTACTAAAAAAAACATTCTGGCTTATTAATACATCAATCAATGCGTTAGCGTGTAGTTTCAAAAAAATTTAGTCTATAGACAAATTCGTTTTGGATTATTTTGCTATTATTTGAAATCGACAATTGAAATACGAGTTAATAATATTTTGATTTTCTTGTTAAAATACAGAACAAATAAACACACAAATATACAATATGCATAAATTGATTAAACTCTTCAATATCCTTAGAGTAATAATGAACTGAGATGTAATTGTTAATGTAAAATGGTAATTATGTAAATACACATACATTTATATATATATATATATATAAAGAACTCTCGATTGACATATATAATTATGCAATATGCCAAAGACAATAGGCAAACAGACAGACAAACAGACAGATACATATATATGTATATGTGTAACATTCGTTTTGGTACTGACTAATTGTTAGCTTACGTTTACGATGTAAATTTGTATACTGTTGAACATATTAAATGACATTTGTTTATACAGTACATGATTAAAAAGTGTGTGTGTTAATTGGAGAATGACAAACTTATCAACGTGTGTAGGTAAAACATGTTATTCATCTTATAATATAATGAGATATCGTAAATGCATTAGGTACATGCCGTTTTTTCGCATGATTACACATATGATGTATAAATATATAATATATTGTATAAGTAAACACATGTATTTATATGAAATTTAATAGAATTTACCCACTATGTGTAAGAGAAATAATTTTTGTTTATACACAGACAAATGATATATACGAGTTAGTATTTAGTTCTGTTATTTTGATGTTGGTTTTTATGTCTTTGCTATACTTAATTCAAATAAGAAAATATAACACCGAACAAGCTAACGTAGCAAATGTGAAATATTCAAAATAGGCGACAAACAAAACAAAACCGAAAAACAACATAACGGAAATCAAAATAAAACCAGTATGTTTAAAATGTAAGTTATTTTATTTTGTAAGTTTTGGTTTTTAAAGCGCCTGTTCTGGTTGTCGTTCTTTAAATTTCAACGTTGCTTCAAAAATTAATGACTTCAATGCATCTCGAGATATATCATCATTTTCCATGTTGATGCGAAACGGTACTTCGGCAACGGGCTAAAGGTAATTGTTTACATCAAATAATTAGTGGTGTATCTAAATATATTTATATCTATGTATTGTATAATTTAGATTTTAAAATTACCTCATCGCCGGGATCATAATACTGTTCCAAGTATGGATGTGCCAAAGCTTCCTCGACTGGAATTCGTTTGTGCGGATTAAACGTCAACATTTTCCCAAGCAAGTCTAATGCCAAAGCGTCTGCATTTGGGAATAACCTTGACCATGGCACATTTGGTTTGAATGGCAATGATTCTAAATAATTTCTTGCCTGCAAATCGTGCGTAAAATTGCAAAGTTATTATTAAGGGAATCAATTTAGTTTATATAGACGGCTGCACTTGCCTTTTCATTAATAATACATTCCAAATCCTCCTGTGATGGTGAGCCTAGTACACCAAGAATGTGGTTCAGCTGATCCAAGTAATGTTTGCCGGGAAATATGGGTCGATTGCTCAACATTTCAGCCAAAATGCAGCCAACTGACCAGATATCAATCGATTTAGTATAACCTTTTGAATTAAGCATAATCTCTGGTGCCCTGTACCATCGAGTAGCAACATATTCAGTTAAAAACCCAGTGTGATCGTGCTCCGGATCGGCAATACGTGCCAAACCAAAGTCGCAAATCTGTAAGCGAAAAAATCAGGTTAACAATAAAATTAAAAAAATAATTAGCACTATCAAATATGATACAAACTTTTAAATCGCACGTCTTATTGAGTAATAGATTGCTCGGTTTAAGGTCGCGATGTAAAACGTTTGCCGAATGGATGTACTTTAGACCACGCAATATCTGATACAGAAAGTAACAGATATGATCATTACTCAGCCTCTGCAAGCAAAGAGAGCAAATATATTTTAGATAAGATTAGATGCACTCACCATATCAAGATGATTACTCATTAACTGCAAATATGTATAAAGATTTGTATTTACCTGCGTTTTCAATAGTTTATACAAATCAGTCTCCATTAAGCATTGTACAATATATACATCCCTCATTTGTTCTATGCTATCTACTCGCAAGATGTCTCGAATATCAATAATCTGTAATAAATATGTGCCGCGATATAAAAACTATACATTTTCAGTCCAAATTATACAAATATTTTTTACGTTTTCGTGTTTGAATCTTGTTAGAATGGTTATTTCCCGCAAAGTTCGTTGGCAATAAGTTTGATGCTCGAATGGGGAAATCTTTTTTATAGCAACTCTTTGGTTCGTCAACGTATCATCGGCAGATCTGCAAATAAAAGATTCAAATAAGTGAACAGAATGAATTTTATATATAAATCGCTGGCTATCTTGTCATGTAATTGATAATAAAACTTTATAAAGGGCATAGGAACAGAATATCTTATCATGTTGATTCACTTTCTTGATTACGTTTTATAATAAAAAATGAATGAATGAAGATAAAATAGTAATTAGTGGTGGACATCAACAAATATTTAGAACAAAATAAAAATAATTTCAATAAAAACAAACCAAAAATAAGATGCCGCCGTTAATATTTTATTAAAAAAAACTATTTCAAGGTAATTATTTATTATTTCTAAAGACTATCAGTAAATGTTTTGAAAACACTTTTTATCAGTGGTTAAACAAAAATTTAATTAGTTAAGTATTTAAACTAATATTGTAATTATATATGAAATGTTTTTTTTTTTGTTCTAATTAACGACATGAACTGTTTTAATATGTATATATATGATATAAAGAGTAAGTAAATAAACTATGATGAATCACAGAGTATTCTGGTTGTGTTCCAACAAGATTTAAGACAAAACCGAGGATATACTTACACCACCATGCCATATGCGCCTTCACCAATATATGTTAGTTTCCTATACCGTGGGCCAACTTCGAATATTTGGCCCCTGATTACTTCGGCATTAGGATTTGGGGCAGCCAAAGCGGCAGCTCCCTCAGCACTTACTCCAGCATTTCCCTCCGCCATTTTATGTACAGCAACTTTTTAAACTGCAAATATAACAAAATAATATCCATATTTTCATAAGATCGCTAATGCTGTGGCGAAAATTTAAAAAAAAAATATATGAAAAAAAAACAAAATATCAAATTTGTGTAACAGTTACTTGAGAATTTACATGAACTTATAATAATGGAAAATGTATATACTACTTAAGAGGGACAACACCCGTCGTGGTCTTTTATTAAAACGGTTTGTCTACTTTGACGAACACCAGTTGCGACTTGCAAGCGGAAATGAATTTAACACGATATTACACATGTATTGACACTGGTCGCTTTTAATGTGATAAGCTCAAGAAGAATCGCAAATTTTCGTATTTAATATTCATCTACACAGTGCGATTCATTTATATGTACATATGTATTAGAGATGCACAATAGATGGTTTAGCGCAGCATTGTTGCTTTTTGGCCTAATATCGATATGCGAGTATTGGCTAGGTGTATAAGCAATAAACGATAGTTTGGCATAGATGCAAATTTGTGCGATAACATTAAAATTTGCACCAAAATAAATAAAAAGTTTTTATATTTAATAAAAACAATAATATTATATTCTTTTATATTTAAATAACATATTTTGTTAATGTGTAATATTGCATTTTATCTATCGAATAAACCATCGTAAGCAAAAATATCGCATTCAAGTCCTATACCATCACTCATTGAAAATCAATTTATCGATGCTTAGAGCCTTGGTGCATCACTAGTAAAAAAATTGAGTAAAGTGTGCAAGTGTGTTTTTCCGTACAGAAAATCTTTTTTAACCAATATAAAAAGTGATTCATATTTTATTTACTTATCACTTAATCAGCCCAAAGAGAAAGCGCGTTGTGTGAAAACCAATTGGCGATAATAATTAATCAAGAAGCAATCAAATAATCAATACATAAGTGAAACTACAAAACGTACAAAAGCAAAATTATCTAATATATAAATATGTCTCGTTCAATGGATTCTGAACATTTATTTGATTACTAAGTGTTGCATTGTTGTTATTTCCGGATATACAACGATACAAAAAGATTAGTGGAGTGGAGCAGAACATCGAAAACGAAAGAAAAACAAAACCGACGCGCTATACGCAGAATATTTGACGCCATTTTATATTTCTGCGTATATTCCTTAATACGAAGGTCACACTTCACACATCTATACACAAACGCACACCCATTCAACCGTTTATTCGTGTGTATACACACACACAAGGCTAAAAAAAACAACTACATCCAAACGCATCATTTAAGTGTGTGGGTGCGTATAAGTAATCCAGATACAAAGTTATACAACAAAAATATATATTTGTGAAAACAAAGAATTCTGCAGCCAGTGCTCGTTGTTGCAGTTCAAACACTCAAAAAAGCAAAAGAACCCAAGAGATCAATTTAAATTGTGCCAGCAATTGTGTTAAAGTGTAATGTTAGTAAAACAGTGCAGACTCCAGCATATTTACAACATCATCGAGAAGAGAGTCGCTGTCAAGAAGAGAATCGCTGTTCATCCGAGTACCATGTTTAGAAATTTCAAAGTCGTCCACACTATTCCTTTCTGGGCCATATATGGAGCAAGAGCTGTCCAAACGAGAAACATTTTAGCGACGCCGCAAATATTGATAAACAGCTGTTGTTGCGCTTAAGCTGCTGCCTTTTATTTCGCTATTGTTCGTTTTTGTCGATCAAATTTGCTTAAGTCTTTGTGAAGCATACGCATATAGAAAATTTACTCGATCGTTTATAATACATATAACGAAAACGACGTCGTGTTCTCAAACGTTCGCCTGCAATTCACAATATCTCATCGCGAAAAGCATATACATATATATTGCCCATAAGTGAGATCCTGAATCCCGGAAGCAGAGAACAAGTGGAATTACAAGATGAAGTTACTCGAGAGCTCGCGCTTCGAGGCCATCAACAATGCGATTTCTATTCAAACTGGTGGCGTCACAATTTTCGGACGCATCGAAAGCTACTCATGGTAAGCAAAATATACAAACCTCACTTATATAATCACAATTTCTTATCAGACTAGTGAATTTTGAATTAGATGATCTGATTATAATTATACGGAAACAATAACATATAGTATATTAAGAGTAGATTTGGGTTCTTTGTATTTTAAAAAGCTTGTTAAAAGATCAATTCCAAACTGATCACAATATTTAATAACATTTTAATTTGGTTGTGCCAAAACTTAATTATATAATCATACATTTTTATCAGATTCCTAAACTTTTTGTGACTTGAATGAAAATGTTGTAGATTAATTGTGTTTATAATAATTTAGCTATCCAACTTGTTATTTATGTAAATTATTCATGTATTCACTGCATTTTAAAAAGCTTATTAAAAGCTCGAATCAATTCTGAAGTAAAGATTGATTAACTTTCGCATTATTTTATTTCTTATTTGTGCTGTATATTCTTTTACTCTCAATCTTATAGTGTTTTCTTAAGTTTTTTTCTTTGTATAATAAGGAATTTCCATTTAAGCAGAAATCGGCCTTCATCCGATTCAGTGGGGCTTGGTCCTGAACACACTTCGTTACATACAACCTATTATGATTGATTAGATTGTTCTACGTAAATACAATTTATATAATTTTTTTTTTTCTATTTCAACAATTTTAGCAAAATGGTAGCTGCCGAGAAGGTGTTGTACAAGCGATTCACGGCCGAGACCCATGGCCATGATCTGCAGGCGTTATCGCCGCCTCAAACACTATCGGACATTTCGCCCAACTTTCATCGCAACAACAGCCAGTCTGGTGATGAAGGCGTCATTCTGTGTGACACGATCTCACGCAAAACTCTTTTTTACTTGATTGCCACGCTGAATGCGTCTTTCGAGCCTGACTATGATTTCTCAGATGCAAAGGTGAGTTTAAAAGTGCTATCTCTTTGATTCTTCAAAACTTACTATTTGAATTTTCTTTCATATTGCAGTCGCATGAGTTTAGCAAGGAACCTTCCTTGCCTTGGGTTATGAATTCGGTTCACTCGAACCTGTCTGCCTTGGCTGGCGATCAATATCAGGTTTTGCGCCAGCCATTATGGTCTGCTGTCGACGATGAGGTTAACTTATCGGAGTGCGACATATATAGCTATAATCCGGATCTTAGCTCGGATCCATTTGGCGAACCTGGTTGCCTCTGGTCCTTTAACTATTTCTTTTACAATAAGAAGCTAAAACGCATCGTTTTTTTCACCAGCCGAGCCGTAAAGTACGTTCAGAACTCCACATTTTACAATTGCATTATATTAACAAGTTTATTATTTTTCCTGTTTTCAGCTCTCTTTATGCTGGTGAAACATCAGACTTTTCAATGGAAGAAGACTTATACTAAATATATGATTGATTGTAGTCTCTTTCGTATTCATATTTCATTATGCTCTTAATTTTTTTTTGTAATCTTACCAATTAGTGGGCAAAGAATAAAGGTAGGCTTCAGTACACACTAAACGCACTATATAGTGAAGAATTCAGAACAAAATGTATAACTATTCTCCAATTGCATCACTGGCATGATTTTCAAAGTTTCTGATTTTTTTGAAAAGTAAACATGCAGATATATCTAAACATTTAATCAAGTATTTTATTCAACAAACAAATATTAATGAAAAAATCGTTAAAAGCAAATAAAAAATAAGTTTGTATAAAAGTGTTTTGTTGTTATTTATTCTTCGTTGTGTTTCTCACAAGATTTGTGTTGTTGATGATCATGAATTGTGTCACCTTGAACTGTTTAGTATTTAAAAATACGCATCTATATCTTGAACATTACGAAGGCACCGTCGATTTGACCATGAATCGAAAACATTGAAGAAGACGTCCGATTGGCTGCAATAAAATTGGATATTGGAATGACTGTCAGAAGGACTTTAGATCCAAGTTGAATTCAAAAGAAAATAAATAAAAATGTGTGATACCAATAACAATGTGTATTTTTATCATCAAAAGTTATACGTTTCAAAACGTTTTACAAAATGCTAATAGAAGCGAGATTTGTATTTTTTAAATTGTGTTTAATCCTTCCTGATTTAAACAAAAGAGAAATGAATTAAGTTATTTTTTTATAACATGGAATTTATTTTAGCGAACTACGCTAATGCGGTTATTCCCACAGCGCACGAACCAAGTTGCATATTTTTTTTTATGGATAGCTAGATTATGTGGCTAGACTTTTAAAAAGCAAAGTAAATGGCCAAAAGTACACAAAGAAAATAGGCAACAAGTTCCGTGGACTTGAAAAATTATATATTTATGTTTGCGCATTATTTTTAAATCAAGTTAAATGTCGAGGCGATTAAAATTGGAAGCCGTTCGCGAAATAGGGCTTTGAAGAATAGTAAAAGTAGCCAAAACCTCATATGGTAGAGAAATTACAAATTGCGACGAGGATCGTGGGTCTGCTGTTTATTTGTACTTATATTTTCTTAAATAGTAAAGCAGTGTCTATATTTGTAGTTTCTTAGATCTTAATGCATTAATTCTATATGGGATAGTCGAAATTTTAATAAAGACTGGCTTTCGTCAAAGGAAATGTCTTAAAGTATTATGTTTTTGTATTATCTTTTTCTGTAGACGTAGAATTCAATTGCAAAGATTTATTGGCACTTTGAGTAGAGTTCGATATCGTCGCTTTAAGTTTCTGCAAAAGTTCGGGATCCTTTAGTGTGAGTAGGATTGATGCATACTGAAAGTAGATTATAGAATAAGTGACATACGGGAGCATGAAAACGGAACTTACATCTGTAAAAATGGGAAACGAGGACTTCTGCATCACAGTGTCGCCGATGATGTTCGATGTCAACAATTTAGCCAAGTTATGAAAATCACGCGTCAACAAACATTTACGTGCCAAATTCAACTTAATATATGTTTCCGATCGCTGGACACCACCGCCATAAACAATATCATTAATTGGCGGCGCACACGATGAGTTTTTATTTAGCCAAAACTCATCATTAGGATCGTTAACAATCTCCAGAGTTCGTGTCAAAGCATGTTTGGGGATACCGAACGGTGGAAATTTAGTAACATTAAACCTTCGCTCTGTGTTCTCTTCGTTTTTTAGCTTTTTTAATAGCCGGTGCCTTAAACTTCGCTAGATTGGGTTTTCGCTGCACTTTTTCTTGATTTGCTTTTCTACTTCGTGTGTTCATGGTTATTTATTTACTTTTACTTGTTTTACTTTGCTTGGTACAATTTAGAGATGCGCTATATGAGCATTACATTATCGATAAGAGCAGCAAACGGTCGCATTGTTTTATCGACTACTGCAGTTAAATGTGTCATCTCAAACTATGTCATGTTTTGCGCTTAAACGCATCGTATGTATATTTCATTAAAATGTGAAGCGATGTTTTGACATATGGTGAAAATAATAATGATACTCCATGATGTTGTTAAGAAAATTTTTTTTTTGTTATTATTTATTTATTACATGATATTTAAATACTAGATTAATCGGTATTGCTATATGTCAAGCTATCGCTGTACAATTATCGCCCATCCCTATTATCAACAATATCTCGAAATTTGTTTTAGCAGCAAGTGCATTTACTTTTGCATCCAAGATTAAATGAGTGAATCCCCATATTTAGTGATGCATTTGAGTACATTTAAATAACCGGATACACGTATGTACAAGCGGACATGTGTGTGCGTCAGTATTCATTAATTAAAATCTTTGCTGATTTCGTTTGCAGCAAACAATGAGCATGAGTTGTGAATGGCGCACTTCATTATCAGATGCAGAAATGCCGTATGTGAAAAATACGCCGAATGACGATCTAATGGAACAACAGCTCATAAGTGAAATCAAATTTGAGCCTGAGGAGGTCACAGAGACCACATATTTTGAGGGGCAAGGCTATGAAGAGGAAGTTGTGACCACAGTGGGATGCATCGAGGACGCAATTGGCGAAATGTGTGAGTTGAGGGAGGAGGAGGATGATAATGATGAGCACAGTGGAACACAACTTTCGGATGCATTAAATGACCACAACTACACGTCACAGGAGCTTGTGCTGAGTCAACCTAGACTGGGTAGTGTTAAAGATTTGCTCTTGAGTCAAATTGTTTCGTCCAGCGACACGGTGCCAACGAATGTCTCTAATTTTGTTGACAACACCATCAACAAGATCAAGATACTACGCCTGGAGAATAGCAAAAGGGAGTCTGATGAATCAGTGTTGGACTTCAATTGCTCTGAACCTTTGGAAGTGGAGCCCGGCGATGAATACTTTGAAAGTCTTTACAAGAATTTTAGTGAGAATACAACAGGGTTGAGCAAACGACTGGCGGACACACTGAGCTGTGCCAAAGACATACTGAATCACTGCAATGCGGAAACAGTGCAAACTGAAGATGAGTTGAAAGTGTTTATTTCGAGTAAAATAAAGGAATTGCAAAATATAGCGAATATTAAACAAACAACATCGACAGAAGCAACGCAAACCAACACAAAAAAGCTTCTTCAAAAAGCGGCATCGCATCAATCGCAATGCCAAAAGGAATCTTTTGAATTCTGATTCAGACTCTTCACGCTACGATTCGGATAATGCGAGTAGTTCTAATGAAGCTTTTAGATCGTGTTCTGTGGAAACTTCAACGAAACAGGCGGATAAAGAGAGCGTACGATGTCGGAATCTCGAGTACAACGATGGCATTGATCTCTCCAAGTATATTAAGTTGGATATAACCAATAAGAAATTCCGCCAAGCGTCTTGTGACATGAAAGGCGAAGGGGGAAGCTACATGTTCATCTGCTGACGACACAGACAAGGAAATTGAAAGGTTTGTGTTAAATAAAAGCATATTTAAACGAAACTAATAAATTTCTCAATTCATAAGGCTGACCAACTTGAGTGGCTTAAAGAAACGTCACGTGCAGCAGCGACAGGTGAAACTGAAGGACAAACCGAAGACAAAACCATTGAGTGTTAAGGGTATTGAAGCGCTGGACGAGTCTGAAGATGATATGGAAGCTCTTGACAGTGATCGTAGTTGCAAAGAAGTGAGTATGTATGTAGAGTTTTCAATTTTCACTAGGCAAAATTGTGACGATCATCGAAGAACAGGTGGGCGGACATTTAGTATTGAACGGCACCCTAATCTTGATTTATATATTTTATAGACCGACGACGAAGCCATCACAGAGAATCAATATTTGTCGCGATTCAATGAGCAGATCAAAAAAGAATTACTGGATGACTCCAATAGCGATTCTGGACTGTCGGATGAAAGCGATTACAATCAATTAAAGGATTCATCATCGTCAGAGAATGAATCCAAATCGGAGGTAGTCGACAAGTTTCTGCAAGTCTTCAAATGCGACGATGATGGTGGCAATACTGAAGACATTGAAGGTAAGCCCGATTTGGATGGCATTTTAAAGGAATCAGATAGTCATGACGAACAATCATGGCATGACAATATTGTGAAGCCTAAGAGATCGAAAAAGTCGCTGGAGAAACGTCTGGCCGAGGCGGAAAAACGCAATCAAAATGAGGAAATCGTTGTGAGTTCCGAAAGTGAATATTCCGAAGCGGAGCCCGAACCCGTGGAGGTGAACACACGTGTGATAAAACCAATGCTGCGCATGGATCAGCTGGCGAAAGAGACGCGAGCCGCACAGGAGACGGAAACCGAGCGAGTACGTCGATTGGAGCAGAAGCAGAAAACACTCACCAAAGCACTAAAAAATAACAAGAACACTCAAGCAAATGCGTTCATACTCGATTATCTGGAAAAAACAAAGACTTTTGTACAAGTCGATGAGGATCTTGTCAAGCTATTGAAGCCACATCAAATTGATGGTATTAAGTTTATGTATGATTCATGCTATGGCGGCATTGATCATAGCAAAAAAAATACCGGATCTGGTTGCATTTTGGCCCATTGCATGGGACTGGGCAAGACTTTGCAGGTAATCAAAATGATTAGTAGAACCTAATTTTCTTATATTAACTTTATGGGTCTTCTTGCAGTTAATCGCACTGTTGCACACAGTAATTTCCTACAAGGAACTGAATACATCCAAGGTGCTAGTGCTCTGTCCGAAAAGTACGGTTATGAATTGGGCTGATGAACTTCAACGATGGCTGGGACCACTTAAAAGCAAAACCAAATACAAAGTCTTCGTCTTTCCCGATCTATCGTAAGCAATACTACCAATTACTGTTATTAGGTGATTACATATTTTTCTTATCTTTAGTGACATTTCCGATAAACTAAGAGTCTTGGAGGAATGGTCTTTGTCATCGGCCAGCAAAGCAGGTTGTTTGTTGGTTGGCTATGAGGCTTTTCGAACTCTAGTGTTTTACAAGAATCGCGGTAACTTGAGTACTTCCAAGTTGGAGAGTATACGGGATAAAGTCAATAAATATCTACTTGAACCGGGTACTAAATATTTGACACATATATAGAGGCAGTCACAATGTAAATAACTTATTTTAGGTGCGGATCTTGTGGTATGCGATGAGGGTCACATCATTAAGAACAGCAAGTCGGCTATAAGTTTGGCGGTGTCCAAAATTATTACACCTAAGCGCATTATGCTCACTGGCACTCCAATTCAAAACAATTTAAAAGAATGTGAGTTAATGTTTCAGATTTGGAGTATTTACTATTATATTTATTTATCGATTCAAATTGTTTACAGATTATAGCATGGTCAACTTTATAAAGCCTCTGTATCTTGGCACTGAGAAGGAATTTGCCAATTTATATGCGAATCCCATCAAGAATGGTCAGCACAAGGACTCTAGCAAAAAGGATATTACTGTGATGAAACAACGTTCCTTTGTGCTACATAAGAAGCTCTCGAATTTTGTGCAGGTATTTTAACCTAATGACAAATTGGTTAGTTCAGCACCATTAATTTTTAAATGTTATATTTATTTTGCAGCGCAAAGAAGCCGAATTGCTAAAGACTTTTTTGCCACAAAAGTTTGAATATGTTTTGTTTATTCCAATGACTGCAGTTCAGGTTAGTTTATTGACATGAAATCTACAAATATTTGTGTTAATTCTTGACTTGATTTTCTTTTAAGAACACCCTCTATGAATATATTCTGGAAGCAATTGCAAGTCGCGGCGACAGTCGAGGCAAAAGTCTTATTACTGATTACACCGTGTTGCGAAAGGTAATTTAAGCTTAAGCAGAATAGTTATTACAATATTAAACGTATGTTTTATTTTCAGATTTGGACACATCCCAAAGTATTAGAAGATGCTTGGAAAAATGCGAATATGGTGAGTTCAATGAACGCTATTATTATTATCCCATCAACAACTCTTAAAATTCCTTTTAAAACAGCAAAAGAACAAAAAAGAAACGAAAAGGGCGGGAGTGCCGCACTCAGATGATGATCAACCAGATGATATCTATGACAGCCAAACTGGTACTATATCGGTAACTAATGATTGGTGGCGAAAAGATCTTTCCAAGAAGGATTTGGAGACTATAATGCCCAGCAACAAACTGCGTACAATGTTCACGATATTGCGAATGTGCGAGGAGAAGGGCGAAAAATGGTGAGTCAATAAATTCTCTGAGTTGAGGTACTATTGTAATATATAAATTGATATTATGCAGCTTAATCTTTTCGGCATTTGTTGCCGTCTTGAATGTCGTTGAGTATTTCTTTAAAAAAATAACCGAATCCGATCCGGAGATCTTACAACACACGCGTAAGTTTAACCACAAATGAAAGCTCTTCATTGACAATAATACTCGACTTATTTTGCAGATATACCCACGACATTTAAGTCTAGCAATTCGTGGATAAATGGACAGGATTATTACAGGCTGGATGGGAAGACGCCCAAGAACATTAGGCATGAGATGATCAAACGATTCAACAGCGAAGCCAATCGAAGAGCTCGCGTCTTCTTGATCTCGGCTAAGGCTGGCGGTCAGGGCATCAATTTAATTGGCGCCAATCGAGTCATCATATTGGACACTTCATGGAATCCCTCGAACGATCAACAAAACATCTTTCGCATCTTCCGCTTGGGCCAGAAAAAGAATTGCTACATTTATCGCTTGATTGCAATGGTAAAGCGACTTCTTAATATGAATTTATTATAACAAACTAATCAAAAAATGTTGTGTAATGCAGGGCACAATGGAGGAGAAGGTGTACACGAGGTCCGTGACGAAGCAAGCGATGAGCTTTCGCGTTGTGGATGAGCAGCAAATCGATAGACATTATAATATGGCAGAACTCGCCGAACTTTATACGTAAACAATACAATTATTTTGAATTGAAAATGATGTTATTAACCATTTATAATACTCGGCAGTTTAACAAAACCAGTGCAGAGTGAAAGAACGATGCCTGTGCTGCCAAAAGATACGATATTGGCTCATCTGTTGCGTCAGTCGGAGCTGGTCTACAAGTATCATGAACATGACAGTTTATTGGAGAACAAGGTGGAACAGGAGCTGAGCGAGCAGGAGAAAGCCGATGCATGGCATACTTACGAGCGGGAATTACAAATGAATTTGGGTAACTAATTGAAGCATTCCAAGATAAACAACTGACAATTAATGTGATACTTTGCTCAATTAGCTCAACAAGAGGGATTAACTGCGGACAAGTAAGTTGCATTAAGTTACTATAACTATAATACAGATTTAATAAATTTCTTTATTTCAGAATGCCCAATGCTATGCCAGCGTCAAAGCTAAATCCATATCCGGGACTTGATGTGAGTTTCTAATTAATATAATTGAAAATATTTTACTCAAAATGTTCGAAAATCTTTGTGCAGATGCAAACGCTTTTGAACTACAGTCTCCAATCAGCCTCGTTGATACCACAATATGGCTACAACTTGAATCAAAACTATTTGGATACATTATCGATGTACCAAAAGTATTCGGCACTGCGATTCAATGACATGAATACCGATCTGAGCAGTTTTGCGTCACCTTTCGGAGTTTTGCCAAATGCGAATCGCATGCAGCCGAGTGCTCAGCTGATGTCCACAATGCAGAATCTTGCCAATGCCTCCAAACCACATTCAAGAGATTTGGGTTTGCCCCGCGCTGGCCAACCTTTAGCACATCCAACGATGCATCATCCATTGACCACAGAGTCGCCATCTCTTGCCAGCTTATCGGCCAATGCCAGTGCAAATAATATGCTCTCCACTTTGGGACAATACAAACAGTTCCTGGACAATCCGCTGTCAAGTTTGTTAAACTATTCAACGTCTTATTCGGCTTTAGCTCAAGGTGGAGGATTGCATCCCAATCCCAATGAAATACTTGAAGCTGTAGACAGTCTGAATAAAAGGGATAAGGCAACAAAATCACGAACGTCTGTGGATCAGAACAAGACGTTAACTGCGCCTGATATTAGAGCAACAATTGCGCCCATCGTAAGCTCAGTGGATCTGACGACAACGACGCCAGTTAATGTGCCTGCAAAGAATCCCGTGCCAATGAAGAAGCATCCAGGACCTCCGACAACATCGGTTGATCTCACCACAACGACAACGTTTGCTGACACGCTGGCTAAGAAAGCCACCCAACAAAGTGACATCGACAAAAGCGTGAAACCCACAAAGCCAACAAATGTAAATTTCCCTTTGGGATTTCCCAGTGATGCAGCATCGGCATTGCCCAAGGATTTCTTAAAAAACAACGCTGCCATGCAGATAATTCCCACCACGAGTCCGCCAGGCACCAGCAGTATTACCAAGCAACTCAATGAAATTTCGCCAAGCATTTCGCTAACTGCGGTCAATCCACCCACCGAAATTGCCAAATCTCGCCCGCAAGATGTGCAAAAATCTCCAAATATCACAGCGCCCAATATTCTCAAATCGAAAAAGGCACCAAACCCGAATGTATTTTCGCTATCAAAAACTGTACGGGATAAAAATTTGCCAGCGAACTTCATGCCAACCAAAAAAGCACCAGACAATTACAATTTGATGAGTGGCGATTTGGGCAAGGTTTCCGTAAGCAGCGTTAAACCCGTATCGAGTGTTACTCAAAAAACCACAACTCCGAATTCGCCAAACATTATTCGACCCGTCGCAACTAATCAGTTGTTAAGCAGCAGTCCGACAACAAATGCGACTCAACAGTTTCGACAACAACCATTGGCCAATGAAGCCAGCAAGAATAGTGCTAATAAAGCAATAAAGGATGTGAATTACCAAAGGTACGTAAAATTTTAGGATACTCATTTGTTATAATTTCATTGTAATAATGTAAATTCTGATACCTAATTTCAGTGATAGCAGAAAGAGATTATCAGACAACATGAAGTCGAATGTAAATAGTAAGCGAACAAAGTTACCTAATGACAACAATCCATTTGTCTAGTTTTGAGCAGCGAACAAGTGAGTAATCAATGTTCTATTTAATTATTATATTAATTCATTTCTAATGATTTTGTGTTACAGTTATCTCATCTACGCTGGCGCAACTTAAGAAATATCTGTTAACTTTTGCGAATTGCAAGCTCAAGTTTATCAATGTTATATCTAGTGTACAACTTTTTCACTACGCGCAATAAACGTTTTTTTATTAAAACATTTTGTTCCAATCTTAATTGATACTAAGAGTGAGAAATGAAGAAATAAGTGATATTTCATCTGGTATGTAGTCAAATTAATGTGTCACTTTCTATAGGGTGAAATTTCTATAAGTCACCGAACAAACTTGTTCATCGGACAATTATATTTTTAATAATTAATAATACAAGTTAAAATAAGAAGTTTTAAATAAAAAATGTATTTAGCAATTTTAATATATTTACAATTCAAGAAACGAAAATCTGCTGTAAACTATGTAATAAAATGAACAAAAATAAGAATATTTTTCTAATACATACTTTTAGAGTTTCTTAAAGTTATGCATAATTTTGGGGTATAAGCGAGGAAGTGATAATTCTGTACTTAATTAGTTGCCTTTAAATAAATGTAGTGATCTAAAATTTATTATTTAGAAGTTAATCTCTGCACACAGTATAAACAATAAACCGATCCTGCCAATTATTGTTGCTATAGGCTGTCGAAGTCAGTGAAGCTCTATATTTATGCTGTGTTTTCAATTTTAGTAAATGTGCCAATATTTATGTATGTGTTTTGTTTACCTAATTAACTCGGCACGTTGTGTCAAGTTTGCGAGGAATTTTTACACTCACATACACATATAGCCTTACGTACTGTTAAACAGATGCGCGTAAATGTGTGGGGATGTGTTTGTGTGTGCGTTCATACATAACATCATAATTATTTGCTATTCAAACAGATGATTTCTTATCAGCAGAGGCACGACAAGTCCTCAGCTTACGCATGCTTTGCTTTGCTATATATGAAAGCTCTCGCGATGCGATATATTTGTTATACTCAAGTGCGCGAGATTATACAGCATCTGCGCAAAGCTCACGCGCATATGTGCGTATGTAATGTATATACATCCGCTCCGGGATTGCGCTGTCCACAAAAAAAAGCTTCTTGTGCTTGGGATGCGAGTGTTGGCAGTCATCGTTAACTCGTCGGAGGAGTCAGTCGTTCATCTTGGAAACGCAACGCGCGAGTGAAACAACACACAGAGCACAGACAACATGAATTCAATACAAATTTTATGTTTATAGATGGCAGTAGAGCCTTTCCACCAGAGGCAAATACATACATACATACATATGTACACACATCTATACACACCTACACATGTACAATGTGCATTGCATTTTTGTGCTTCTTTTCCTGTGGTTGTGAGTGAACAAACACATCTAAAGTGACATCTCGAAATTGAATTTTAAGCTCACGTCGCGAAATCAATGAGAAGAAAAAAACACCGGCAACGTCAAAGTGCAGCTTAATAATTTACATTATTTAAACGGCATCGCATTGGAAATTAATTTTAAAATTAAACTGGGTAAATATAACATTTAGTGATAGTTTGTATGAGCTAAATTTCAATATATACGTCATGCGCCAAATTTTTGTTTGTATTATTATTATTATGAATATATTTGATAAGAATTATGATAACAGCATTTTGATTATCATATTGTCACATGCGATGCATAACTAATTATTATAACGGTTTCTGCACAAACATTTCCCTCTCTATCGTTCTCTTTTGGTATCGCTTGCGCTCTTTCAGTTTGCTCTCTTTGCTAAGAGCGGAAATAATTGTGGGAACTCTGTATTTACGAGTGCTTATTATTATTATTTGTAGTATAATCACAATGAGGCGCGACAAGTTAGCGTGTAATAAGAACACGCATTCTACTTCTTCTGTTTGGACTCGCTGGCAAAGCATGCTTATGTTGATTTTGTATGGGTGTGAGTGTGTATGTATATATGCGTGTATGTATTTCTATTTGCCTCTTTTGACATTTTAAAACATTTTGCAACTGATTGCAAATCAATTCCCAGCGCGCAGCATAAAATCAAGGAAACTGATTCTATACAGATTTATTTGCGCAGGAAACAGTTCAATTTTTAATGAATTATATTGGAAAAAAGCGGCCTGAAATAGCGATAAATTTGTTATGGAAATACCACAAAAAGGAAACTTACAATAGATTCGAAAATAAAGAGAAAATGACCGAAGCAACTAAACGATATTCAGAGGTTTTGTATGTGATTCGTTCAGTTTAGTTTGATCGTTGTTAACCCTTTATAATATAATAGGTTAATAATTGAGAAGTGAATATATTTTTTTAAAAATTGTTTCGCTGTTTAAATAACGACAATTTAAAATTATGAATGTAATGTAGAAAAGTAGGCAACACTTTTCTGAATGTAATGTAGAAAAGTAGGCAACACTTTTCTGAATGTAATGTAGAAAAGTAGGCAACACTTTTAATCATTATTACATATTTACTTATCCAACTGTAGCTATCTTAATTATATTAACATGCTTTAATAAGCAAGAATATCTTTTATATAATTATTTTAGTATTATCTTATTCACTTTAACTAATGATATATTTTTTTATTACAGCATAATATATTGCAAAAGCTAAGCTTGAACATTATTCAGAGTTAGTGACAGCTAACAAGATGATTTGGACAGCACAGAAGAAGAAGCGCCAAACATTATTATTATTTAACATTATAGTTGTTATTTTGTGCGCGTCTTCGGCAAGTGCCACAGGTAAGCCACAATGTATTTATGTAATTGAAAGATAATTTGCTTTATTGCCCTGTGTGGGCGTCACGTGTTGACCGTTGCTTGCCCTACTCCCTCCTCTCTCTCCCTGACGCTCACGCTGTCTGAATAAATGGCTTGGCTGGCTTACCTCTCACTATATTATTCATGCCATGCTATCTGCTTCTGCCCGTCTCCTTTATGCACGGCTATTTGTTGGTCCAATTTGATCGAGTGCAACAGATAGCGATGTGTGTGGGAGCAAAGCTCACAGCTCACAAGTGCAAGCGAGTCGGCAATAGATAACCGATGGAGCTTGCTAAAGAAAAGGAGATAGCATATTGAATGCTAAACTGCAAGTACTCTGTAACTTGTGTTCAGGGTATTTGCTAATTCGAGACATTTTCTATGCAGACTTGGGGCAAACAAATGTGATTCAACGCTGATGAAAGGAATTTGACGCCCGTGTTTGTTGAGTTCTCGTTCAGGCAATTATCTCAAACTCCCGACACGCCGCCTATACAAATAGCCACCCTTTTTTTTACAGTTGCCTCTTTTTTTATGTTGCTTTAAGATTGCTACAGCGATAGCGCCTTTGTGTCACAAAGTGTAAACGTGATAAACGCTGTGATTTCGTATCTAAATTAATCGCAAATTCGCTTGCATTTTATCTTTTCGCAGAGATATCAAATTATTACGAGACACAAGGACCAAGTTTCTCTGTGGAGCCGCCAAGTAGGATAGAATTCATGAACACTGTAGGCAACACTGTCAATTGCATTGCCCATGGCAACCCTGTACCCAATATACAGTGGCTGGACAAGGAGAACAATCCCATTACATCGATATCAAAGGTAAGCTTAATACTGTAATTGGTATTTTTTACACTGATATCGAAGCAAATCGATAATCGATTGATGATCACGATGAATAACGATCTAATTGGATGTCGTGTATTGTTTTCGCAGGTTCGTCATATCCTGGCCAACAGTTCCTTGCACTTTCCGCCATTTGCTGCGGAGGAGTTTCGACAGGATGTTCACTGGTCGGTCTATCGTTGCATAGCCTCCAACAGCATGGGAAGCATCATCTCCAGGGATGTGATTGTTAAAGCAGGTACGTTGATTAAGAAATTCTCTTGCGTATTCTTTGCATTTGGGCACACTGTGCTATGGATAATTCCTGGAATGTGGCCAGGTTTCAATCAGCCCGTTTCCTTTCTATATATATATATATGTATATGTGTATGCGTGTGTGTCTATCGGATGTACATTTTGCGGATCTTATATGAGTCTCCGATGGGTGTTTATGTGACCTACTGTTTTCATCTAACGGGTTTGCCACAGCCCAAAAACACGAAGCAATTATACGGGCATATGTTCCAACACACACACATACTCATATATAAACCTGCACATATGTAAGCCAATTCGTGTGTGTCTGTGTGTGTGTGTAGTTTGTGTGGTCATGTATGTACTTGTGCATGTAAATACACTGTGCTCTACGCTTAACAATGAAGTTGCCATAGCAGGCAGTTGGGCGCATGACCAAATCTTCTGCATTCGCAGTCGTACAGTGGGCCACATACGTTGCTTATAGCTTCATATTCGCATACTGACAAAATATTTCAGTTTTGATTACGTGTTTCGTTGTAACGAGCAACTACCAATAACATTGTTTGGTTTTTTTTTATACCCTTCATTCGAAAGCTAGATGGTTATTATAATATAGTGGCATTCGAAAATGTATGCTAAAAATTTGAATTATTTCATGGTCAGCAATAGCTTTGTTTTGTCTGTTTAAGATACTATACGATTTAGTTAAAGTTTTCTCAAATATATATGTAGAAGTAAGCATCGGGTGGCTCGACGTCGAGCATGCTTAGCTCATCAGTTTTTGCTCACTTTTTAAAGGCTTCGACCCCACGTTGCAGTGGTAACAAATGCAGTTTTTTGGTATGGCTGTTATTGATGCTTACACTGGACATGGAAAATGGACATGGACATAGAGAGCAATGGAGAAATACAGATGGAGTTAGAGTTGGAGATGGAGACTGGCTAGCTTGCAGTTAGAATATTTTTTTGCATTGCACTTTGTATTGGATTATTTGTATGCACTTCTACTTTTTTGGCTTTCTAGTTTAGGTTTTGGGTTTTTTGTTTACAATACCCCGAAATTACATAAATATCAAATACATATGTACATATATATGTACTACAAACATGTATTCATAAGAATGCGTTAACAAACTGTGCATACATTTGCAATTGCAAAATTGCACGGTGAATGCAATTATTATGGCAAAACCCAGTCCAATTAGGCCAAGTCCAATTCCAATTGAAGCAACGAGCGCTCAAAGCTTAAAAGAACTGGAGATAACACAAATTTGCATTGTTCTTTGTGTATGCGAGAAGAGCTCAAGTTGAATTTGAATTTGTGAAAGGATTTTATTTAGGCAGATAGAGATAGGTAGAGTATCTGCAATTCGAGCTGGCGGGGTTTGATATTTTTGCAACCTGAACGGTTTGTGTTGATGGACTTTTAATTAAAAAATATGTTCATCCTCTGTGTTGTTTTTTTTTGGGCGCCAGTGGTTTATCAGCACTACGAACCGGAGGTACAAAATCCGGGCGGATTTATTGGCAGTAACGTGCTGATTAAATGCAATATTCCGTCGTTCGTCAAGGAGTACGTCACAGTGACCTCTTGGCTGCAGGAGCCCAACTTTAACATCTATCCATCACTAGAGGGCGGTAAGTTTTGCAGCACATACGTAAATCATAAATTATGATATATATTTATATTGTATATATTTATTGTTTATTTCTACTCGTTCAAAGATGGCAAAAATCATATGCTACCCACAGGAGAACTTTTAATATATAACATCACCAAGAATGACTCACAAAAGATTTATCGTTGTCGCACACATCATAAATTAACACAGGACTCCATAGTCAGCAGCAATGCGGGGAAAATTCAATTAACTGGTAAGTTGAGATCAAAAATTTATATTTTTTATGATTACAAGTTGAATATGTCGGTGTACTTGGTATTTTTACAATAAACAATGGCAACGCAGACATGGCAGACATTTTCTACGCTCCTTATCTAAGCTAAAAGTTTTCATAACTATAGCAAAATCAACACAAAAGTAATTCAAGAAACAATTTTCCAAAGAGCAGAGCAGCGGAAGCAATGCTGGCGCCATCTAGTGTGGGGAAGTTGTATATATGTGGATGTGTGCGTGTTTGCATATGCTTTAAATGTGGTTGGATGCATACATGTATGTGTGTGTACGTCTCGAGCATTCTCGACTGCAAAGTTTCTGTTTGTAAAAATGTTTGCAAAACATGTAGCCGTATTATTTTAATATTTGCTGTTTTATTGGCTTTACAGAAATGCGAGAACTGGTGCCGCCCATAATGAACGATAAAACAGTAGCGTTGACATCAAGAGTTGGGGATCCATTAGTGCTGGCGTGCGTTGCTTATGCAAATCCAAAGCCCACTTACAGGTAAGACAAGGACAAAATCATATCAGTTATGTTTACAAGTGTATGACCAGTGTAACCTAACTCGCAGTTTTAATAGCTGATAATTGGTATTTGTAGTAGTATATTTTATAAATCCCTGCAATGACAATGAAATGAGGGCGATCTTGTATAATTAATGCATGTGAAAAGAAGATTGCAATTAAATATAAAATTGCACAGAGATATTACATAATTAACGTATTATATGTAAGTGGTTTGTGGCAGATAAATGCGAAATTCTGCAATTGCTTCTTTGCAAATTAGTGAACCTCAGCCCTGACCTTTAATAGGCACAGACTGTCTCCCCATTTTATCATCATCAGTACTCATTACTAAACGAAATGATTTAATGGGCATGGTGGTAGGTTTGGTCTTGAGGTACTTAGAAAAAAGAGTTGTGCATAATTGTTCTGTTCTTCTTCTCTTTTGGTCTGTCGTACGTGCACGTTTACTCATACCAGCGCAAACATGTTTCCCCCGGCCCCATACACATGCACATGTCGTATGTAGATGTGCCCAAGTGAATGTGTGTGTGTATTAAATTCAGCATGTCAATGCACTCAAGCATATCAACTGAATTTGTTTCGTTGCTTGCCTTCTTCTCTCTGTGTGTCCTTATATAGTATGTGTGTGTGCTGGGTTGGGGTTCAGTTTGAGTTGAGTTGGGCTGTGCTGGGTTGGGTCCCGTTCAGGCGGCGGCGGCGTCTCCGAGCCTGAAAGGCTATGATGATGGCCCACCTCTCTGGCAACTTCACTTAAATGATGTGGTGGTCTCCACTCCTGTACACACACACACACACACACGCACACAAGTTTATACACATGTGTTGCATCGTACATGTGCACATATCTGTGAATGTACTTGTATGCCATGCTTGTACTCATATCAAACACACTCACACACCCACACACTCACATGTATCTACTCTACATACAAGCGTTTAGTCGACGAGTCGTGAACACAGAGCACAGTGAGCTCAGAACGGAAACACATTTCCAAAGTTATGGCAAATTAGAAAAAGTTACAACACTTTACATCTTGGATTAACATATAAGATGGGTTAATTAATTGAAATAGTGCATTGCAGATTTATTATTTTATACTCATTTTAAACCAGTTAACAGTTTTACAAATTGTTTTATATAATATCTTATTAGTTATAGCAAATTAAATTACTTACACAAATTTGTCATGCATTTTAAAAAGATTCACACCGAAGTTATATTAATTCAAAATAATATTGAACTTTAAATATTCACAATTTTATGCATTGAAAAATTATATACTTTTAAAATATATTAGTATTATTTTTTAAATCAAAGATTAAGGACTTTCTAAAATATTTTTTTGTATGTACTAATTAATCCTTTTATCCTAGTTGTATGCAACATTTTTTGTACTGATTGCAATGTGGTCATGATTTATGGCGCAACAAATAGCTTTGTCCTCAGTGTGCGATGTTAGGGTTTGCTTTGTTTTATTTGCGATGTTCTCCTCTTGAATTTTTCTGCATGATGATTTTCTTGGGTTTGTGACTTTGTGGTGTGTGTTGTGTGGTGTGGTGTGGTGCGGTATGTTGTGGTGTGTGTGAGTGTAGTTGCATATGTATGCTTGCATGCATGTGTTTGTATGTACTTTCCAAATACGTTCATAGACAAATACATATATATGTATGTACATACGTATGCATGTAGATTCATTTATTCCTATTTATATAGAAAAAATATTTATATGTATTTTTTTTAATTTTCAAATGTATATACGAATTGTATTCACATACAAATTGTTCGTATATACATATGATTGTGGAAATGGTAATCTGCATACGGAGAGGTGCTTTTTCGTTTGCTTTTTCCGTTTCTAAATACTGTACTCAATGAACACATCTAAAAAAAAGGATGAACTATATGCATATTGCATAACTAGCAGTTCCGCCAATGTTCAAGTTAGTCTCACATGATCAGTCGAGTAATTTCTTGCCTTTTCAATCCGCATCCAATTGTATAGAAGACCATTATACTAAAGTGCCAAAAATTTGCCTAACAGGCGGAAGGAAACCCTCTTTTATGTATGTACATCTGACCATCTGTATTTCACTCAGAGCAATAAAAACTAATCCTTAGGTCGTACGTAGTTTAAGTTTGCTTTAGAATTTGACCACACCCTTTTTGAAACTTTAATTTTAAATACAAACAACTAGAAGGAGAATTTAAATAGAATTTTAATTTAATTCAATTAGTAACAACATTCTGAACGATTTCTGCAAATTGCATTAAGACATGCTTTTGAACTTGTAATAAATTTAGCAGAGAATAACTCAAACAAATTATAAGTTGTTTTACATAGTAAATTCATTAATTATTATTATTTTTAGATGGCATACAACTCGATCGAGTACCGAGGAATCTATGCAGCATATGCTGGCTACAGGACGCGCTAAAATCAAGGATGGTACTCTCATTATTTCGGCCGTGTCGAAGACAGACAACGGCTTGTTCTTCTGCACTGTCACCAATTCCGAAGGCAGCGAGACACTGGAGGTGGAACTGTCTGTTTCGTCACCATTGACGGCTAGCGTGCAGCCACGAGTACAGACCGTGAATCTGGGCCACACTGCAGATTTAGTGAGTAAAGTGACCCAAATACTAAATGTTTTGGTCTATGCGGACATTTCCTAATGCGTTTAATAGATTTGCAGCACATCGGGATTCCCAAAAACACAAATATCATGGTTTAAAGATGGCAAAACGCTGCGCTCGGGCGCTCGAGTGCGTCTTTTGTCCAAGGAGCACATTCGCATCACATCCATCGTCAAGGAGGACAAGGGCATGTATCAGTGCATCATTAAGAACGATATCGAGTCAACACAAAGTTCTGCCGAACTGAGATTGGGAGGTGAGTATATGCGCAGAGGGAGAAATTGCAGTTGAAGTTCAAGTCGAAAAAAATTACCTTTTGAAATATTGTTGAAGAAATTTTAATCAAAAAAAGTGTTTATATTATATATATTTTTCTTTGTATGATTTGTCATTCATAATTGAAATTAATAATTAAAAGCAAGTGACCAAATATTTGAACAACAATTCCAATAATTTAAATATTGATTTTCTTTTTGATTTGGTAAATGAAGCCAACAAATGAATACAAATGAATATTTAAATAGAAATTCAAGTATTTTAAAATGCGGGAATTGTATATTTATTAATTTACATATTCACAATTATTTTACTTGCAGAGGTCTCGCCTCAGTTGCTCTACAAGTTCATTGAGCAGACAATGCAGCCAGGACCTTCAGTTTCCTTAAAATGCAGCGCAAGTGGAAATCCTACGCCGAAAATTGTTTGGCACTTGGACGGCTTTCCGCTACCCAACGTAAGTACTTATAAAATGATGCAAAGATAAACGATTAATTTTATTTTGAATCCACAGAACGATCGTCTAATGATTGGCCAATATGTGACCACGTTCGGTGATGTCATCAGTCATGTGAATATATCAGCAGTTAAATCGGAGGATGGCGGCGATTACGAGTGTAAAGCGATTTCTCGAGCTGGCGAAGCTTCACATTCTGCTCGGCTAAATATTTATGGTATATAATAATGTATATCACATATCATTTAATTAATTTAAATTGTCTTTAGGCATGCCTTATATACGCCACATGCCCAAGTTGTCGGCAGTCGCTGGAAAAGTGTTCTCCCTTAAGTGTCCCATTGCTGGCTATCCCATCGAGAGTGTGTATATCGAGAAAGGTGCGACAAATTGCAATTTTAAATTGAGAAAATTCTAAACAAACTTTCCTATCATATTAGACGGCATGCGACTGCCCATAAATATGTGACAGCGTGTTCAAAATGGAACTTTGGTAATCGACAATGTGCAACGAGCTGCCGATCAAGGAACTTACACGTGCATCGCTCGCAACAAACACAATTACACCTCGCAGCGATCCGTTGAAGTCAAAGTGCTGGGTATGTACGAAGAAGATTTATTTTTAAAGGAAAATTTTACATCTAAAATTCATTTAATACAAAATAAAAGCTGAAAGTTTGATATAGAACATTTAATAATTTATAGTGCTTACAAATCACTCAAAACTAAAGTAAGTTAGTTATAAGCCAATGTTAGGTTCAAAAAAGATAATTAATTAAATATTAATTTAAAAACATTGCTTGTAAATTACGTATACGCATTACATTTTATTTTCTAAGTAAGCTAGTTAATACAATATAATAGGGGTGATATTTAATAATTTAACGGGAAGAATCCACGCCAAAAATCTGAATACTAATTTAAGAAATACTAATAATAATTAAAATAATATACTTTTGGTTAAGTATACGCACAAGTAGTTTTAAGCCTAACATAATTTCCACTGCACATAAGCATGCACTTGCACTTAAGTTCGCGATAATCCTTGTGTGACCTCTTATGAAAAGATTTATGTATATCTATAAGGCCGTCTTGAGACTATGCACAATGCACGTGCTTAGATATAATATGCATTTGAATGCACGAAGCACGTTCCTCTATTTCGTTTTCCTATTTCACTTCTATTTCCACATCAGGTCTCGGTGGGGATGAAGCATAGAATAAAATGCGACAATATTATAAATTATATTCATGGTTTAATGCATGCTCCCGGCAAATGGCAATGATTATTTAAGATTATGAATAACTTAATAAATTAAGTCCAACGATTATTATTTAAATCAACAATAATGCTATCAATTCCATTTCATATAAGACTACTTTAATAATACAATAAGTATCTCAATTAGTTAAGATATCTTTTTAGGTATATCTTTATTTTAATAAGTAAGTATAACAATCATTGCCAGAGCCATACTTTATATACATATATTCGTACGGTAATTCGAGATATTGCGACATATAAGGTTATGAATGATGTCCTTGGTGCACTAAGGATACTCTTGGGTAAATGCATTATTCATTGGCAAGAATGTTAACTGTCGTACATAATATGTCTTGACGCAACTCAACTTATAATTAATAATATGAACTTGACATAGTTTTTCACTTTTACTCCTATAATACTATTCTACTCTAATTATAATATCTGCACAATTCGATCATTTACACTACTGCACTTCTCACTTGTCACTTGTATTTATATAATCGCATTTTGCATTCGGTATTCCTCACGTATTTGCACCTGCACTTGCTTTTTGGCATCCGCGCGGTATTCTTACAAAAAGGTTCTACAGTCGCCACAGTTGTGAGTTGTAACAGCTCCAAACCTCTGAACTGTCTCTAAAACTCTGGACTGGTTTCTAAAGAGGGCGAGTCGCAAAGCGCGGTTTAGCGTCAATTTGGTGTTTTGGGTTTTTTTTCGGGATCAGTTGTACATTCTTTCAAGGCTGTGTATTTAGCAGTTGTCTTTCTCAGCAAAGTTTTGTTGATTGAATACAGAGTATTTGAGTTTTATATTTGTTTTGTTTTTTTGTGTGTAATGGACAATGTTAAATCACAAAGAATGTAAAGCTTTACTGACCCAATCACAATAAATTATTGCCGTCTACCTTGCCGCTGGTGGGAATGCAGGAAATATAATATATATACAAAAATGAGGAACAAAGAAGGGTTGTAGGATTGTAGTATGCTTAAAGGGCGATAGTATTTTTAGGCTAAGTTGCTTCGCAATTTATTTCCTTTTCTCCCATGTATCTCATAAAGCTATTCTAACTCGATTAAGCTTTCGTAATTTGAATAACTTGAATACGATTCGGGAATAATGTGTTTTCTAAACTGTGTGTTGGCTTAATTTAATAACGTTACCCATACCAAAAAAAAAAACAAACAAAAAATAAACAACACTTATCTGCGAAAGTTATGGATTTGTAATTAATTGTTAAAATCGAAAAACATTCAGTTCCACCCAAGATTACACCATTCTCATTCGCACGCGATCTGAACGTCGGTGACCGCACAAGTATTCAGTGCGTTATTGGCACCGGGGACCTGCCGCTTTCATTCACTTGGCTCAAGGATGGAATACCTTTGCCACAGGCAGCCAACGTGGCCACCACGGCCACGGTCGACAGCGGTGTCAGCGGTGGGCTTAAGGGTACCGGTGGCGCTGCTGGTCTTGGTCTATTGGGTTCCGGCACCGGATCGCACTTATCGCACTTATCTTCTTCCTCGGCCTCGTCTTATGCATCGCCATCGTCAGCAAGTGAACAGCACGCTGCCCACGCAATGAATGATAATGGTCGTAGTGGTGGTGAAAGTAACGGCCAAGTGACAATTCGCCAAAATGATGATTTTACCAGCGCCCTCAGCATCACAAGTGTGACGAGAGACCAAAGTGGCACGTACACGTGTCGCGTCCAAAACGATGCCGCTACTGTAACGCACTCTGCACAGCTCAAAGTTAATGGTACTTGTAATGGCTTGACTTTTCGTTACACTCTTCTATGCAAACTATAATATGTCAATACAATGTACTATATATGGTATAGAAATTAGCTGTTGTTGTTATAAATGCATGTTCTTTATTCTATTGTTAATAGTTTGTCTGCATGTTTTTTTCTTAAAATCTATATTTTTCTACAATCTTTTTACAATTCTATATTGCACATTCCAATTTTTTTAAGTCTATTTAAATTACTAAGATTTGAAAATATTCTATTTTTATTTGCATATCTCTTGTAAGTTATTTATCTTTCAAAGTCTAGCTTTACAAACTGTATATTTGTATTAACAGGATGCTGAACCCTGATAATCTTTACAAACCTGTTCATACTCTACACAATGTTACTTTATAAGAATAGGAGTTTAACAATAAAGTAAACATTGAAATGAAGAGAGCCTATATCAGTTAACAGAGCATAGTCAAGTAATATTTACTGTTTACTTTTCATTACTTATAATTATTTTGATTTAATAATTTGAAATTGAATTATTTTTCTATTAATTGGAATTAATAGATGGTTAATTATCCGACTTTAGAAATTAGAAAGGCATTTGTTAGGCATTGCTTTTTAAGTTAGCAAGATGAGGTATCGATACTTTTGAAGACCATATAATTTATAGTATTGGTTAAATCTTTGTAGCCTCAACTCTTCAATATCAAATCGCCTTAAACTTATCAAATAGATAAAAATTTGGTATATTTATTGGAGTATTGAAACTTATTCTTAGATTTCTTGTCTTATTAAGTAACATTGAGTCAATGAGAGTTTTCTGGTTTTATTATATATACTATACAGTGATTAAACATTATAAATATATCATATAAATAATAAACCATATAAATTTTATGTTAAGTCCCTCGAATATTGAGTGTGACTTCATCTATAAATTAATTATTTATTAAAAGTTACATGAAAGTTTGAAATATTCTCCAATCAACTATTTTAAAAGTTTTTGTTTTTCAATATTTTTATTGAAGAAAAATAATAAATATAACACCAACGAACAGACATGACATGACATTTTTATAATTTTTAATAGTTATAGTTTGATTGATATTTTGATATAAACTAATTTTTGATTTAAAGTGCTTATTTAATACTTGACCCGAAAAGAGTTCTTAACAAGTGGCGAATACGAAATCGAACTAGTTCATTCATTTAGTTGAACTGACTACTAATGCGAAATCGAGCTAGTTCGATCATTTAGTTGAACGGACTATTAATTTATAAATTTGAACTGAACGACGTTTAAAAACTGTATTAACGCTTTGTAGCCTTAACATGCTCGTAAAAACCAAACATAATTTAATTGATTTTGTTATTTTCAATTGTTTAGTTCCGCCGCGTATTTCTCCTTTTGCATTTGAAGATGAAATAACTGAAGGTATGCGAACACAAATAATGTGCTCGAGTAGCCAAGGAGACCAACCATTCAATATCACTTGGCATAGAAACAATGTGGCCATATTAAGCAATGCTCCCATGCCAAATGCCAAAACAAGTTCGAGCGCCACCATGTTGACCAAACCTGGCGAAGAGTTTTTGCCGCCGGATCCGTCGTTGACAATCAATCAGTATGCCCCATTTTCCAGCATATTATCCATACATAACGTCTCCTCATGGCACAATGGCAATTACACGTGCAGTGTAGCCAATCACGCTGGCACAGTTGAATATAGTGCCGTTCTTTCGGTTTCGGGTAAATCAAGAGTAACTATTGTTTTCTAGCAAGAGCAGCCCTTAAAAACGGCAGCCGTATTATTCTACTACCATTCACCGCATTATTGACAAATGTACCTTGCACTCTCGAACACCAATCTCACCGTAAATATTGTAGATTCTGCACTAGGAGGGAAGCGCACATAAATTAATTTCCATGCTCAGCTTTATCAGAAGCTGGCCAACATACAAATAAGGTCATCAGTGTATGTATGTTTAAATGGTTGTCTAGGAATGGAACTTATTAATAATCACTTATTCAGAAGTTATGATGCAGGTCCATATCTAACTAATTAGGGATTTCCCACTTTTGCTTTAGTTTTAACGAGTACGTTTCCATATACTCTTCACTCTTAAACTTCCTCTTTCTATAATGCACGTTTAAATGCCTTATAAAACATGTTTAGGAGTTCTCTAATATGTATTTCCAGTTAAGTAAATGTATAATTTTCACTCAAAATATACTATTATTTAACCACTTTCAGGTACATAATATAATAACTATTTTTGCCGATTGAAATGATCGGATGTTTTGATGATGGTAAAAATATTTCCTTACACCCCGATAGTAATATATAGATTTATACAAAAAATATATAAAATATGTTTTTACTTTTATAAAAAATGCTCAAAGCTGACATACATTTTAGTAGAATTTGTAGAAATAATTGCCTTCATTCGAATTAATTCGAAGTCATTAATCAGCTTTTATTAAAGTAAATAATAGAGTAAAAATATAGGTCCCTCATTAGATAGCAAACTTTGATGAAGTTCCAACCGTCCATTTATTCATTCAACTTTAAAGGAATCATTCGTAGTGCAAACTTCAATCTTAACTGTAACCATATATTCAGGACAGGAATCTAGAGCACTGAGCACAATGCACACAGCACTTTTGCACAAATTTCGTTTACTAACAGCTAAGCAGTATCTCAATCGCATGTAAAGCATCAGTATCAGTATTAATATCAGTATCAGTAACAGTATCGGGATACCTAATTCGCATGACTAATGAAGATCAAAGATCAAATTGAACAACTAACAAAACTGGAATACTCCAAAAGGAATATTTACTAATCATTCGTCATAGCTGGGGGAGACAATATAGTTTTTATTTTGAAGGCCAAAAGTAGGAAATAAATTGACGGTATTAATCGAAATTCAACAGTTTACATTGCAAATAAAATAAATGTGGTATGATACATTTTTAAGTGTTTTGCAGCAAAATATGAAAAATTTCGTTTTTAATAATCAAAATTCTATACTTAAAAAGTAAGTTAAATTACAATTTTCTTACAGTCCTTAGTGCTGTTCTCATCTGAAGTAAAATAATATTATTTCAATAACAATGAAAATATAATGTATATACATATTTTCTCAATAGATCAATATTGTAGTTCTAGTGTTGTTTATGCATGTTTCTTAGTTTGCATGATAGTTGAGCCTTGCAAAATTTCGAATTTAAATGGAGTTGCAGATAATAAATTGAATCTTCGAACATAAAAACCTAGTACCACCGCGATGGATCCTAAAGCCCACCGATCAAGATGCCATCTTGGGAAATGCAGTTATCGTATCGTGTAAAGCCGACGGATTTCCCTTGCCGACCATTCAGTGGAAGCAGTCTATAGGTAAACTGATCAACAATATAGATTCTTTTTATATTTTGAAGAAGTTCATAGGGTAGAACTCCCAACTACTTATTATTTCGTAAAGTATTTACTATTTATTTGAATTTGTTTTCAATTAGGCGACACTGGGGAGTATCGTGATCTCAGCTTTGCCATGGACAATGTCAACTCGCATGCCGTTTTAGTAGTGCATTCGAATGGATCATTAATCATATCGAAAGTGAGTCGAGAGCACGAGGGAAGTTATCTGTGCCAGGCCAGCAATGGCATTGGAGCTGGTCTCAGTACGCTAATTAAGCTAACAGTGCATGGCAAGTCTTATATATTTTAATGATTTTTAAGCAAATTATAACTAATCTGCAATTTCTCTATAAATAGTTGGCCCATCGGTGACTGTGAGCAAAAAACAGCTGTCAATTCGCCGCGGCGAGCGCATCACACTTCGCTGCGAGGCCAATGGCGATCAGCCCCTGGAGATCTCGTGGCGATCGAAGGCTATACGCATTGATCCCTCTTATGATATACGTTATCATATCAAGAATTCGCCGCTGGCTCGTGGCGTCTCATCGGAATTAACCATTCTGCAGACTGTGCTAACCGACAGAGGCGAATACACTTGCATCGCCAACAATGCTTACGGTCGTGATCGTAGCGTTATCCATGTCCAAGTCCAGGAGCCACCCAATTTTCCAGTCAATTTGCATGTGCGTGATTTGGGCAGCAGATCGGTTACATTGGCTTGGTCACCGAATGATCAGGATTCGGTCATCCTAGGAGGCGGAGGCGGCAATAATCGCGATTCACAGCCAATATCAAATTACATTCTGCAATACAAAAAAGGCGGGAGGTGTGTATGGCTTAAAATAATTAGCTATTTATATAGGGAATAATGCAAATTGTTAGAATATGATGAGAGTATCATCTTGGTAGTTTTGGTAGCTTATAAAAATAATTATTTTGTATTGTTATTAATTCCCTCTTCCGCTTTACTCAGATGTCTGGCATGAGCACAACAATCAGAAGCTGTTGCCTGGCGACAGAACCACAGCTCAACTAGGCTCTCTTCGGCCTGCTCAGGTCTATCACATTCGTCTATTTGCCGAGAACCATCTGGGCACAAGTGCACCCAGCGATGTGCTGTTTGTTCAAACCGATTCCGAAGTGCCCTCTGCACCGCCTCAGGATGTCACCTCAGAGCCATTGGGACCACAGCAGGTTAGTCTATAGACGATTACCATAAACAATGTGTTAACTCATAAATATTTTTTAATTAGCTGTTGATTACATGGCGTGCTCCTGTACGGGATTCGTGGAATGGCGAGCTCTTGGGCTATACGATCTCTTACCAGAAGCAGAGCACTCCCGACAGCGTGGCGAATCACACAAAGGTTGGCAACCTCATCACCGAGGGACTCAATGATTTTCGCCTGACGGGACTGGAGAAGTATACACAATATGGCATCACAGTCTCAGCCTACAATGTCAAAGGAGATGGACCACCGAGTGCAGTGGCCTTGGGTCACACGCTCGAGGATGTGCCGTCGGCTGCACCGCGATCTGTGACGTGCATAGCATTGACTGCTCAGAATATACAAATATCTTGGCAGTCGCCGCCAAAGGAACTGAGTCATGGCATCATTCAGGGCTACAAGCTGCTCTATGAGCCGGGACTGCTCGAGAGCGAGTACAGCGTGCGGGAGACAAAGATTACGTCCGCGTTGAGCACAGTGCTGCATGGTCTGCAACCATATACGAACTACAGTGTCCAGGTGCTGGCCTTCACACGAGCCGGCGAGGGCGTCTCGAGTCCTCCGGTGTCCTGCATTACCGAGGAAGCGGTGCCCGATGCGCCAGAGCTGGTTAAATCTGCCGTGAGCACAGAGACCTCTGTGATAATAAGCTGGTTGCCACCGCGGAGACTCAACGGCTTAATAACCAAATACAATGTCTATATACGCATCTTGGAAAAGGGTCAAGAATTAAAGATCCTTAAGGAAATGCTGCCTGCACACAATCGTCACTTTGAGGCCAAGGATCTCAATTTCAGAGAGACCTACGAGGCGTGGGTCACTGCATCCACCAGAGTGGGCCAGGGACCGAGCACGCCAGTAATTAAACTTGTGCCCAGCACCTCGATACCCGCTGCCATCATCTCGTTTAGTCAGACGCTGCATGTCAACTGGAAGTCAGACATTAAGTTGCCCTGCGTTTTTGTGGGCAACCCCAAGGCTAGTGCCGAATGGAAGATCCTCAACAACCGAGGAAAGAAGCAATTCCCGCTGGAGGTGAGCAACGATAACACCCTCAGTCTCCGCAATATTCAGCGCAGTCACGAGGGCAACTATTCGTGTGTGGCCCGTAATCCCACAGGCTCCGATCACATTGTCTATCAGCTCTATGTGCAGGGTAAGTGAAGCTGTTGGAGTAAGTAATGAAGTTATTGGTTTCAAATATCTATTATTATTCATAATCTTTAAATTAACAATTGGTTTATCTTTGATTATTTTTCTAGTGCCACCTGCTGCTCCGATTGTATCGGTGAACTCGGTACAAAAGAATTCGGTGTCCATTCAATGGCGAGTCGACGATATTGGCGGCTCACCCATCAAGGGCTACACTTTGACCTACAGACGTGACGCGTCCGACTGGGAGGAGATTCAAATTGATCGTCGAGTCACCTCCTATATGCTGGAGGATCTGCAGTGTGGCACCCAGTACAAGTTCACCATGAATACTTACAATAAGATTGGTTCCAGCGCCGCAAGCTCAACAGTCTCAGCTCAGACAAAAGGTAAGTTCATTGGTGGAATCAAAAGTTGACAACAGAACTCATTCCACTGATTTGCAGGCAACAAACCATTTGCACCGCAGAAGCACAGTTTCCTCCGCTCCAACACGACGTCAGTGATCCTGGATCTATCCTCTTGGCAGGATGGCGGCTGTCCCATTCTTCACTACAGCATCGAGTTTAAGCGCTACAAATCTTCGAGTGATTGGATAATTGTTTCCAATAAAATCGAAACCAATGTGAGTACTTCAAGTACACAATTTTATTACCTCTTAATTACATTTTACATTTTGTAGACTCGCTATATCATCGGGGATTTGGAGCCGGGAACCGCTTACAATTTGCGCGTGACAGCAAACAATAATGCTGGTTCAACTACAAAGGAATTCTACTTTGAAACACAAAATCTGATCGGATTCAGCGGTGGCTTGGGCAACGATGAGATGCCCGATGATCAGCAAACTGTGTTCAGCGATGCTCATCTGATTGCCGTGATCATCTCATCGATATTTGGCACAATTTTGGCATTAATTGGCGCATTCATATGCTTCAAGAACTGTGAGGAATTAGCAAATGGATAATTATATAAATGTTATTAAATATTTGTACTTTCATTCGTAGACCCACGCACGTTGTTTACCCGTAATCTTGATTCTCTGAGACCGCAGAATGGTGGGAGCGATGGCAAGGATATTCAGAGTCGAGAGCACTTTTATGGTACAGTACGAAAATCTTGCCAGCAATCTCCGCCTGAATCGGTGGCTGGCCTTGAGCGTATACCAGAGTACTCAGAAGATATCTATCCTTACGCCACATTCCATTTGCCAGAACATGAAAACCAAACTGGAAATATTCCTTTAAACTACACAGGAAGTTCCACCAAATACGATGACAGCACCCTCTGCAGCTCCGGCGTGAAAGGGAAACGCAGCACGACAACGAGTGTGGGCGGAGGCAACTCCAATGCGAATCTGAGCAGCATGATGGTTGGATCACCCGATGATGGCAATCACTTGAACACGACCGACAAGCGACACAAGCGGCGTTCGAAGATCATCAAATCGGAATCGGAGGAATACGATAGTCTCAATAGTGACAGTGAATTAAGCGGGGAACGAGAACGCATGCGTGATGATAACAGTTACTTGGAGGATGAGGAAGTATCAGGTAAGCTCGATAATAAACCATATTACTATCAACTATATATGTGCCCAATATATTCTCAGCTCATAACAAGAAGATGCGCAACAGTGGAGGGAATAGTAAGGATAGGTCTTCTGTATTTAGCAGACCTCAACTGCATAGTAAGTTAGTACCTAATCTTAGTCTCATCAACATTATCATTTCCCATGAAAATCAATAAGGCATACAGAGAGAGAAAAATTCAATTCATTTACATACACAATTTTACTATAAAAATGCCGAAACTTAAGCAATAGAATATTAATTGCAGTAAACTTTTTAATAACAAAAATCTTTCTTAATCTAAATTTTTGTTTTGTTTTATGAAAATGTAATCATACTTTGTTTGAATTGCAATTTTTCTCTCTGTGTTCTTGCTTATACGTTTACTCTACGCCTAATTGTGATCCACTTTGCAGCATCTTGGACCCCGTTCCCATCGACTACCGGCTCTTTGAGCCGACAGCAAAGCAACAGCGCAAATCAACGCATTCTGGCGATGCCCAGCGGAAAGCTCTCGCAATTACATCTGCCAAAGATGCAACCAAATGTGCAGATCTGTCCCGAAGTGTATCCGGTCGTCAGCGATACAAAAGTGCCGATAATAATGCCAACAGCGGCACCCTTAATCGCGATTGTGGGGAAGCCAACAAGGGCATCACCCGACCAATTGCACAGCCGGGGGCATATATTGAAAAACTAAAGCCGCAGAGAAATGCCGATCAACATGGTTGTATTTCGTCGATAACATGCTACAACAAGGGCTACGGTGATAAGAATGCCAAATTAATTAATCGAGGAGGAGGAGGAGGATCAACAGGAGGCGGAGATCAACTAGAGCTAATCGGTTCACATCGTCACATCTATAGCATTGAGCCCATGGAGCTGATGGCCATGGAGTCGCTGAGCAACTCCGAGACCTTGGCCATGGGCAGTACTATGATGGATAACAATCAATATCAAATGGAAAACAGCTTGGAAAATATATCCAATTGCAGCGATCACATTCTCAACGAAAAGCACGTTAGTCCGCCATCGGCGTTTATCGATAGAATTGGACAAATTTGAAAAGTTGAACAATAGAACGAACATTACTGTTAGCAATAGCAAAAGGAATATTTAGTCATTTAGATGTATGTATGTATTTATCTTGTATATTGCAAGGTTTCCTTCAGATTCGACAATTCATTTGATTTCAAGTTGCCCTTAGACTGAAATGTTCCTTGATCAGAACTGCAAGTCGATCTACTAAGAGTATTATACATACACTGCCTAATACAAAATGAACGAAGATCAATTCTCACACTGAATTCAAGATCAATTAAACTTCAATTTCACAATTGCATATATTTTGTAGTGTTCAAAGGAATATCAAACGATCAACTACTTGCATTTAGACTTAAGATAGACAATTATTGTGAGATCACCTTTACAGTGGTTAGTCGGTTTGGGGATTAAAGATATTATTATTATTATTATTATTATTATTAATATGATTATTATGATGATATAATTGGATTATAAATTTACTTAATTCATAAAAGAATAGCTATAGGCATAGAATTTGCTAACTGTCTAATTGGTGTACGAGTGCAAATCGAGACGAGTCGAGCATTTCGAATTCATAATTGTTGCATTTACTTGCAAGCATTTTTTGGGGACAGGTAATTTGGATCAATGTCAATATAGTATAATTAGACTGAAGCACCAATGCTATCGATTCAAGAATATTAATGAACATATAATGATATCAATATCTTAACATACTCGTAACTTAGATAACTGACATTCTTAAAATTAATATAAACATTAACAAAAACAACGTAGCATTAACAGTAACTCGTGCTAACATTTAAGTATACACTAGTTTTATACTGTTACAAGCAATTATTGCAATTTTAAATAACATATTCATATATTATATTAATTCATCATTACGACAAATACTTATTATAGCGACTCGCGACAAATAGACCGTTATATATTGTATGTACATACATAACATACATTCAATTGTATGTATGTGGAGATATGCATGTATTGTGTAAAACGTATGTTATAAGAAATCTTACATATGCTAAGCATGAATGATGTATGTGTATTCGTTTTAAGATATTTTAAACTCAAGCTCAATTTGTACTGTCAATTGAAATAGGAAATTAAAAGGATGTTGTGTAAAAATTTATAAAATTCGCCATTTTTATTTTATTTTCGAAAATCAACATTCGTTTTCTTGGCATAACTCTGTCAAATCGGCACTCAATATCGATTTGCATTCAACTTAATTCTCGCAATTTTTGACAAGGGTAAGTACAGCTAAATTTCAAATCTTCAAGTAAAATACCAGGCGAACATAAGTCCGTAGCAAGTAAGTAATACAGAAAATCAATTGCACCACGTGGTCATGCTTTGAGAGAATCATAAAGTTCACAGCTGGGCAATCCACTTACTAATTAATTATGTTCGCCTGGTACTTCATGGACCACGTGACATTTTACTAGAAATCCTCGTAAGAATTTTCGTAATATTCTCTTAATCTACTAGGCCAACAGAAGTCTATAGAAGCAGGTTGTTATTCCTAGCGCCACATGTTTTAATTCTGTCCAATCAGGTGTGAGCTCTTAGGATCCATGCAAGAGCACACGTCCTGAGAAATTGACCACTTGCTACTCTATTATGTTCGCCTGGTATTTCACAAAAGAACTCGTCGTTACCAACGTCCAAATGTACCAAATCATCAAGTGAAATACCAGACGAACATAAAAAAGCAGCAAACAATAATACAGAAAGTGAATTCCACCACGTACTTTAGATCTGCGAAGATCACCACAGTACTCATTGCAGCTACGTGACAAATCCTTCTGCTGCTTAAGTATGTTTGTCTGGTACTTTAGCTGCTCCAAATAGCACTTAAATTTATTAATTCTTTTTGACATTTTTTTATATTTTACTAGGCCAACTGAAGTGAATAGTAGGTGGCTGTAGACAAAGTCACTTACTTTAATTCTGACCAATCAAATGCAAGCTCTCGGTCTCCTTCTCTTAAGCTCCATATACGGAGCACATGACCTGAGAAATTGGCCAATGGTAGATCAATCCATATTTGCAGATCAATCCACTTTCTACTCTATTATGTTGGCCTGGTATTTCACAAGGAATCTCGTCGACTTTGGTAAAGTCTATGACTCTAACTTGTTACGAACGCCCAAAAGTACCAAATGAAATAACAGGCGAACATAAATTAGCAGCAAGCAAAAATACAGAAAGTCAATTGTCCCACGTGCTTCTGCCCTGAGAGGGGCAAGTAAACAAGTGACATTTCCTATAAATACTCCGGCCCAATCATTCTTATTGTAATTTTCTTATATTTTACTAGGCCAACAGAAGTAGGTGTAGTAGTAGGAACTAGTAGGTGGCTGTAAGCAAAGTTAATTGCGCCACGTGCTTTAATTCTGACCAATCAGTTGCAAGCTTTTGGACTCCCGCTCTTAAGCTCAATATATGAGAGCACACGTCGTGAGAAATTGACCAATGGTAGCTAAGCTACTTTTCCAGATCAATCCACTTTCTCCTCTATTATGTTCGCCTGGTATTTTAGTTGCTCCACGTGGCATTTAGCAAAGGATCTCGTTCTCAATGAGTCATAGAATGATTTTACATTTTTTCTTAAGGTCTACGCCAGTCTCTCTATAAAGGTTTTGTGACACAGTTTCTGTAATGCGCACTTTTTTCGTATGTAAACAAATCTAATATTCATTACAGAGGATCAGTTGGGTGCATATTCTACTCTATCGAGTTGTCCATAGTCACATCGATAGCTCTAATCTAAGCATATTAAAAAGAACGTATGTCCTACCATACTGAGAAAGGACATTAAATTCATTTGCTCCTAAAAGTATGCAATACTTACGAATATTTCGTTGGACTTCAAAGTACGTTTTTAATTCATATTAAAATAAACCGATATTTTAAATATCAATATTTTCATATCTATCTGAGAGGATCACATAGATCTCTATCTGAAAGGATCACACAGTATCACAGTTGCAGTAGGGCGAATCGACTTACTAACTTATTATGTTTGGTTAGTGTTTCACCTGCTTCACATGACATTTTACTCTCATATTTTACTAGGCCAACAGAAGTGGCTAGTAGATGGCTGTAGAAAAAGTCACTTCCGCCACATATTTTAATTCTGACCAATCAGATGAAGGTTTCGCACTTTTTGGAAATATATTAAGTATATTCTACGCTATCCAGTTGTCCGTAGGCATAAGGATAGCTCTAATCTAACCATGCTGTAAAGAACGAGTATCCTGCACACGGTCAGGTTACAAGGAATTTTTGTTTAAAAAAGGTTAGGTCACAAAATTGTGATTAGACAGATCAGCAACACACAGAAAATCAATTACATATGTGGACAGAGAATATTGCCTTTCACTCTTAGGATCCACAATGCCCGTTGAGAGAATAAGGTTATTATCAGCTGTAGCCTGCTACTCTGTTATGTTAGCCTGGTACTTCCACTAATCTACGTTTTTAAAGAATCTTTAAGTTTTTATGTTCGTATACTATTTAATTTGCAGCAACATGAAATTTAGAAGAAATTTCGTAGAGCGGAAATTAATAAATAAATATTGCATATTTGTATTGTGAAAATTAAATACTTACCAAACTTACGTATTTTATCTGATGACCTTTTTTAAATCGTTAAAATAAAGCTATAGTTATTTATTTTTACTGTGCATTTTTACCTTAATTATGTATATACGAAATTTGGATAAACTATATTTTTTTGGCATATGTGTCTTACAATTTATATCGAAAAATCCATCCAACGTTTTTCTCTGAAGAATTTGGTTGGGTTCACTTTCAGTATACTCTTGCAAATGATGTATTGATAGAAAATCCAAGTCTCCTTAATGCAAAGTGATGCAATTAGTCCTTAGAAACCAATAGATCAAGTATTTTTAAATCGTGGAAGCATTTATGTGTAATAATCATTTTTAAATGAAAGCTATTTTTATTAGTTCAATATTAAAATTATTTTTTTATTATTATTCCTTATTATATTTTAAGCTAAAGCAAAATATAAAATCATTTCTAAATGTTGTTCTCTCTAGGCACCTTAATACCTTAATATCATGTTTCGAATTTCAACTTATTAGCTTATCTTAATCGAATCCCTTCCCTCATTTATCTTTTGTACTTTCGATGTGGTATCGAAAAGGTCATCGCTAGACAAGCGAGGACTTCCGGCATATTTAGTGGCAAGCTAATGTGTTTGCTGCTAGAGACAAGATAGAGATAACGATAAAGAGGGCAAACACACTTTCGATTGCCACTTGGCCTCTCACAGCACTCAGATCTGAGATGGCACGATTCATCATATTTATCATTGTCATTGAGGAAATTTAAGAAAAGTGCTCACTTTATGATTCGCGTGTATCTGTGTGGTAAGTGGAGATTTGTTTATACGCCTAATGCTTAATAGAGGAAGCGTATTGAGTGCGGCATTCAAAAGGGAGTGATGAGGAGCAGCTGAGTGATTGCTACTCAGTAGCTAGTAAAGCATTCTACGCTCTGTAGGTAGTCGTCTGTGCATTATTATATTTAACAAACTAATTTAAAATATGTTATGAGAACAAAAGGAATTCTTGCGTGAACTGAATTTTGAAAACATTGGAAAGCAGCCACGCAAACCATAATAAGCTCTGTCAGCGTGACCAGCGGCGAAACCCCACTTCCAACCTCCCAACCTCCCAACCTCTCCATCCTCAGCCCCCTATCAACCCGTTTTGTTGCTCAGCTATGAGGGTGCACAAAGTTTACAAGGTTTTCGTGAATATTTTCAATATGACGACATACATGTGCATACTTCAACAGCGGTTCGCAACATCAGCAACATGGTTTTCCTTACCTGGCGCATACTACTAGCATAGCAAGCTCGGGAAAATGCGAACCTTCTATGTGTGTGTGTGCTCGACAAATATTTGAAGCAGAAAATGCCACCAAAAGAATTCGTATAAGGGACTACATAACATATTTTATTTTACTGTTGTTTCACATTACTCGGCATTTTGTGCCAAGACTCAACAGAGGCGGACACATAACTTAGACACAACACCAGCCAAACACACCAAAAGCATCACCATCAGCAGCATCATCGTCATCCTTATCGTCAGCGTCATCTCTCTCTCTCTCACGCCGTTGAACCCTTCTCAGTGTCTCCAACGATGCCTCAACTATTATTACCCGATATTAGCTGAAGCTTATTAATAAATTGCAATAAATAGAACGCGCAGCAGACATTCCCTCACATCAGAGTTCAACTGTCTGACCTACGACAGGGATGCTTAGAATTGCTGCAAATAAACTAAATGTTGTGTACAGAATACAGTAAAGAATAAAAAGTATTACAAACTTAAATATATACAAACAAATATATATGATACATACATCTAAAATTGTTCAGAGTGACTATCTGAGCATCAAAGCACAGTGCAAACGGTAAGAACTGTAATTAAAATCGCGCAAGATTTTTCAAAATTCAAATTCTACTTCAAATTTTAATTAAATAAATAAATAATAAATCTAAATTTTAATAATATGGTATATATTTTGACACTTTTTTCTGAAAGATTAATGCTCTTTTACTGCCAGGTTTATTATTTGTGGGATTGATTGTCTTTTAAATTTAACACGCAATCTAAATACAGAATTCATAAATGTTTAAATCAACCAACACTTAATAAAGGTTGGTTAATTAAATAAAATCAGAACTGAGGAAAGTCAAAAGTGACAAAGCAAAAAATTAGTATGTTCACTTATATATCACATATTAATTTGACTAACTATTTGATTATTTACTTTGATTGTCTTAATCAAATATTATAATCGGATCTTAGCCACTCTGGTTGACAATCCAATATATTTTGTACTCAATAGTATACTTTTAATGTAGTACAATATTGGTATATTTTAAGAATATGGTTTTATTGAAAATTGGTAGCGGGTAACTCAGTCTTCTTACTTCTTTTTATTCAAAATTGCTTGCTTTCGAAATGTTTTTTATTTCAGGCACACAAGTAGGAGGATAACAACTTTAAATGTGCATTTAAATTCAAATCGAAGTTTTATTTTATTGATTTTGATTCAATTTCCTTATCCGCATTTTAAGGATATTGTGTATACGCCTGAGCATCGTGGCATTTTATTTATTTATTTATTTCGTGTGTGTTTCCGCTTAAAGTCAGCGTGGTAAAAAAAGGATAGCCAAATACTGCGGACATTTAATATCCATATTGAAGACGATTTTATTTTATTTTATTATACATTTGCCAATTCTTAAATACATAAGTAAATAAAATCTAGTAAATAAATCATTTTTAGCTTTGAATAAGTTCTATTATTTTGTTTATTGACTTATTGACAAATTCGCTGCTTTATTTGCCAAGAATGTGGTTGTTTTGTATTTAGAAACTTAGTAGAATTCGATTATATGAATATTTTGCAGTTATTTGACTTTTACTACACCGCTGCAGGCAACTGCTTTCCTCAACTATTCTTGGTTTTTCTTGATTTCCATTTCATTTGTTATAAATATGCATTTCTCTAAACAAGCGTGGAAAGCTGAAACCAATTTTGTACCCTCAGGGTTGAAAACTTATAAACCAAAAGTGCTCTATGCATTGTGGTTTAGTTTTGAGTCTTTGAATAGCAAATTGAGTTCTAAAGATGTGCAGCATAAAAGAGAATATTTATATTCCTGAAGTTGCTAATTTTATTACACTCTTATGAAAAGTGGGTCACAGTTGCAATTGAAGTAAAAATCAGTGGAAATCAGTCCACAAATAATGTAAAAAGCAAGCCTCTGTTGTTGATTGTTATTTTCTTTCTGATTTTTGAACTGTTGACTGCAATATAAAGCAAGTAAGATTGCTACAGGTGAGTGTGCTCGATTGTTAGATACTTGCTAACTATTTTTAAAGAACACAAATAAAATGAAAAATGACTGTAAATGTATTATAATATTTTGAGAAGTACTATTACTTATTAAATTTTTGGTATACCAAGAATTTATGGCACTAAATACTAAATATATGTATATAATAGCAATCACATTTAATTGCACAAAGATATTTGTATAATCTCTAATGTGAATAGCAATACTGAAATTAGAATTTTATTTTTAGAGCCATCAGATATTTTATATATCAAATGAATATCAATAAATAAAACCATAAATATATGCTTTTATTTATAAAAAAGTGCAGTCAAAAAATTGATCATTTGGAATTTCCTTTTGAATAAACATTACAGATAATTGTATTATCTTTTGTATAAAAGATGTGAATTACTCTTAGTTAGAGGACTTTTCTTGTCTTTGACTTAGATGCATAAAAAACAACTTTTAGGGCAAAGCATATTTCGGTTTATGTTTCTCGTGTTTAGTTAGCTCAAGCAACCGCCGTAACTCCCTTTTCAACATTCCCCGCTCTCCTCTCCCTCAGTCGTATTACGTGTATGTCATTGCAATAGAGTGCTTGAAATTCCGGCAATTTAATTCTTGAACGCTCCATTTGATGCAGGCACGCTAATCAAAATTCGATAGCTTGACCGTATGTAACTGTATGTTGTATGTTGTATGTGTGTGTGTGTGCACACACTCAAACACACACACACTCACAGATGCATGTGTGGAACTCTTATTCCTCTGGGCAAACATTTGTTTACTCGTTCGTTGAAGTAATATATCATAATTCATTAATTCCGTTTGTTCAATTTTCCACAACGCAAAATAAAAGAAGGAAAAAGGAAAAAATAACCTGCCTGGGACATTTCATAACTAATGTTGCGAAATGATTAATATTATATAATAATAGCCAATTGTTACGCCAATTGTTTGACCTCTGAACTTGTGCATTTAGTTGCATTTGATATTTGAATTGATTTGCTGTTTGAAACAGTTGAATTATTAAAGCAAAATTTGAATAATGTTTTCAACCTAAATTGAACTTTATTTATTTTAAATGTATCGTTGTCATATTTAATATTCGATTACATCATGAATGCTAATCTTGTAATTAAAGTTTAAATATTTGTGCTATAAAGTTTCTCTTGAAATTATTAAAAGATAAAGCTCTAAATTAAAGAGTACTTTAAATATGTTTACACAGGTTAATCAATACAAAAGTTATATAAACTAGAAACATATTTAATTAGATATGTATTGTAAATTAAAAGGATAAATTCATTTCTCGTTACAGAATATTTTTACAGTATCACCTTTGCTAATCCTACGTTTCTAGTTTGCTGAAAAAGTGGCAAGTTTATTTAAAAATAAAGTGGATTTTCCGCGATACTTTTGTTGTGGAAAGTTGCTAATCTAGACTAGTCTAGTTTGTCAGCAATAAGTACTCGGGGGAGTTTGCCATCAAACGTGACTTTGAAACTTTCTAGACAACATTTACGTGGATGCTGAGTTAGTGGCTCTTGGTCCTGCTCCTTGTGCTGTGTCCTGTATAGTTAGTTAACTTACAACACAATGAGTGAGGTGCACGCCCAAAAGTCTACTTCAAGGAGTAGTTTACAGCATTCGATTAAAATTCGAAATGAAACTCAAGCAAAACTGGCCTCTTTAACCCTTCCCTCTCCTCTTCCCATTTTCACCCTTTAAATCACAGCCAACCATTATGAATTAAATCGTACACACATTTGGCATTTAATTAGAGGCATAACTCGAATACTTTGTAAATTTACGACTGTTTGTTCGAAAATTTAAAAGTTTATTTACTGAAATTAATTCACATTCCCCTTTTAATTATTAGTCAATGTCAATGGGCGACTGAGAGTTCTCCGCTTCACGCCCACTTTCCTCCCATCACCAACATCTCGAAGAACTCTTGAACTTATACAAACTGGCATAAAAATTAATGTTTATTATGGCAGACGCTAGAGCTGAAAAACTCAAGCTAGCTGCTCGCCAATATACTCGCAATTGCAAGTCTGTTTTTAATTGGGGTGGGCAGCAAAGGGGGGTCAGAAATGAGAAAGGGAGGAAAGAGTATTACAAATTGAAAAAAAAAGAAGATATATTATATGTATGTTTATGTACGCCAGCATATTTCTTGATCCGACTGTATACAAAACTAGATCGCAGTGATAATAAGAATTATAAATTCAGATACCAATATTCAACAAAATATTAGGTCATAATCAAATCGCAATTTTGTAGGATTAAGTTATTTATAAGCTATATTTCATTTTATTAACACTATTTCTGGTAACATTATTATTTCAATGATATATGCATTCTTGTTTTTTGTTAATTCAAATTAAGAAAAGTTGAATTATTTAAAAATAAATACAATAAGCTGTTATAACTAAATTTTGTATTTAAGTTGCGTTTATAACACAAATTTAAGTCGTAAGCGCTGCAATTTCAAATAACACATCTGCATGCCAAATTGGGTATAATATACCAATTACCAATATATACCAAATTGGATATAATATACGAAACACTAATATATACCAAATTGAGTATAATATACGAAACACTAATATATACAAATTGGATATAATATACCAAACACTAATATATACCAAATTGGGTATAATATACCAAATTCCAATATATACCAACTTGGGTATTATATACCAAATACCAATATAGAACAAATTGTACAGTATACCAAATTCTAGATTATATACTAGAATAGTTATCATTATTTAATAAAAGTTTTATTTATTTATGCATTTTACAATATTTTTGCCTATATGATATTCATACTTAATTATACAATATAAACTTGAAAAATGTTTACTACTATTTTTAAGAAATTGCTGTTGAATGCTCACTTTGATTGGCTATAATTTCTGATAACTATTTCTTTACAAATATTTCAACAAATTTGAGCAAAATGCAATTTGAAGCAAGTATGCGAGAACATGACATTGACAGCAAATCATTTTACACGTCCCTAATCCAAGGCAAAGATTTGCAGCAAAGAGAACTAACGAAAATATAATATGAGTTGGTCAAGTAGAAAAACAACAGACTAACTATCAAAATACCCTGCATAATTGAATGATAAATAGAGACGAATATAATAACAACTAATAATAGAAGCATATCAAAGTAGCAGCTTCAACTGTTCATTCATATTAGCTGTAAGGATTTAAATTCTTTTTTATATGCCTTTTACTTTGCGTGGTATAGAAATTACAGTGACTGCAAATAGGAAATACGAGGTACAGAAATACTTACACGCCAAGAAGATGCGAACACTACAAACGCATTAGAATCGAGTTGAAGAATGTTTTCCGCAGTTTGAAACATATTTTCTTTATATATATTCTTTTTTTCTTCTTATATCTGCTGACAAGCGTCTTAGGATTTCGCCTGCTGACAGGAGACAGGAGACAGGAGACAGGAGAGCGAGGTAAGCTGCATATCAACACACACTCACACACACACACACACGTCGCACTCACACACAGTTACAGTTATGTATTAAGTAGGAACGTGAAGCATGGTAACCCCAATGACATACTAAAATGCCTTGGATCTGACACATCTTCTCGTAGGTCTGTCTCACAATGAAGCCTCTGGTCGAATCCCCAATCGTCTCTCCATGTGAGCCAACTGAGCGGCAAAGGCGAAGCGGAAGGGAAAGGGAAAGGGGAAGGGATGTGGCATTAAGAGACAGAGAAAGCCTTAGCATCATACTTCACCCCTCTCCTTCTCTTTCTCAGCGCTTTGCCCAGTTGCTGTCAAAACGCTGTCAATTTTTCGTGCGAACATTTTAACGCTAAATTATTAAGTGCCAAATGTCGGAAATGTCTGCATTACACACAGTCAAGCATGTCTTGAAATGCCAGCTCAGGATGTACAGTGTACACTCTGCTGTGTAAACAAATATGTTCAGCACAAAGAGATACAAAATACAAATGTAGACATTTATCTAAACATATTAGCTTGTTGGGTAATTTAGCCAGTATACATATTAAATAAAGAAACATTTCAATTAGGGTAAATAATTGCATTAGTTCGTTAAGTGACTAGTACGTTATATACTATATATAATAACAATAACACACTTTTCATTTGTTTATTTAAAACTTTTAGAGCCGAATTGAATAGTCATGAATTAAAAAATGTTCAGGTGAGATATCCGCTTACCATTTTTATGTAGAGCAAAACAGTGCAGTATTATTCTTAAAATATACCAAATACAAATACCACAAACATACAGAAATATACTAAATCCTATATTTGGTTTGTTGATATAGTATTGCATACAAAATAGACCATGCAGATTATTAGCATTTTTTTCACGAATGTTTTTTTTTTTTGCTGTAGCTTAAAATTAAATTGTAGGGTAAAAGTGCGGAGTTAATATAATATATTTCTAACCAAATTAAATGAATTGAAAATTCAATAAATAAATAATTGAATAATAACACAATTAGAAGAATATTTAAAAAATTTTAGAAATACTTTTATCATTCGTAAAGCATGTTAAAGATAATCACAACGAAAGCAAATTAAGTTGCCAAGGTAGTAAAATTCTGTTAGTATATAAGCGTAGTAGCATAGTGAATGCAATTTTCAGCATCTCAAGCCCCTATTGCGAAAGTCTAGTAAACTTTTAATAGCTCAACTATGCGAACTTTATACTACAGCCACCATAAGTTGAACAATTGACTAGCAACTGCTTTATAAAAGCCTCTTCCAGAGCAAGTAAATGTTTTGTATTGTATTCTGCTTGTAGAACATAAGTTCTTAACAGACGAGAATTTTGGTTCAACTCGCATGACAATGTTCATCTGTCTGCTTAGAAGTTAACAAGTTAACACGCTAAAATAACTCAAAAATTTTTGTCAACTTTGAGAAAGTTCTTAAGTGTTTAGTGTAGTCGAGTGATTACTTCAGTTTTTTTGTTATCACTAAACCAGAATGTTATGATAGGCATATGCAGCAACTCATGAAATAAATTAATTTAAATTAGACGATTGAAATATTCTGAATTTTTAATGGATAGCTGGGGTTTTTCTATTTTAAATTTGGATTGGATATTACATTAATATATAATAGCTTTACCTTGCATCTTTTTTTTTTTTAGAAATTCGCCGCGAATTGACAATAAAGATAATCATATGGAATATTGTGGAATGGAGTGAAAATAATTCCTTATATAATTCTGCACTATTTCAATATACCTTGAGTTTGACAACTTAAAAATGTTTCTATTTCAACTCTATTTTTCTTTCTATAATCGCTCTGATTTATACTATAAAGAAATAGTTAGTAAAGTGACGATATTTTTCAAAATATTCTATTTATAAATTGAACATTTCGATAAATAAATATATTAATTCTAGATAACTATTCTATACATTATTAGTAAACCTTTTGATACTTTTAAAGCAATGCTTTTGATAAGCATTTGTTTTTCTACTTTCTCCTTATCTATATTTAATACCCTTCCAAGTAACATTTAGTAAAGTGAATTTCGCAATTTACTGCACCCACATTTTCCTAGAAAGCTGCTCTTTAACAAACGAACTCGCAACGCAGATCGAATACGCAAATCAAATATGAATACTTCAATACTTCAAGTCAATGTTGTATTCATGCTGGTATTCATGCATTCAAAGTTGGTTCAAGGCTGCTTAATAATATTAATACGACACGTGATGTTTGGCACTCTCATATGTAGGGAAAACAGCATCAAATAAAGCAGAGCGGCTTAAAGTGGTGTAGATTACGTATACGCAGTGTTTGTAGTGCGCTCAATTGGGCTGATCACGTGCTAAAATGTATTGAAATACGAATATCAGCGAGTGAGTGAGTAGTGAGTAGCTGGCACACACAAATTGAATTTGAAGCAATCAAATCATCGAATCTAATCGAATTGTATGCGATTTATGAATAAAGAGAATGATGCCACAGCCACAAATTGACACCAAATAAAACATAAATTTCGCTTGCTCGTCTCTAACAAAGTTAGCAGTCAAAGTTGGCTTTTGCCTGCAAACAAAAACGATTTAGCTTGGATTTTTTTGAAAATCCCATCACGTCGCAGTATTGAGCAGTGAGTAAAGAGGCGACCCAGCTTTCTCCTGCTCCAGCTCCAATTCCTACTCCTACTTCTTCTCTGCCTTTTCCCTGGTCGCCGTCGTGTGGTTTGCTGTGTTGCCCCCGTTGATGGCAGTCGACAGTGAGCAAAAGAGAGCCATCGCATCGCCTGGTTGGTTGCCTGACAGAAGCGAAGAAGAGCGGGGGAGAGGGGAGAGGGGAAGCAGGAGGGGGGGTCAGTGGGCAGTAGTTGCCGCCGGCTACAATTCATGTGCGAGATGAAAACTCATCCGAGCGTATGATTTATCATCAATGGTCTGCGATTGCAATTTTAATTTATGACATCAATAGCCAAGTTGTTTGGCCGCCAGCGTGTTAATGGACACTATTGTTACTGAACGTGTATGATGTGTGCGAGGCGAGTGTGTGTGTGTCTGTGTCTGTGTGTGATGAGTATTGATGTGTGTGTGTGATGAGTGGACGTGTGTGTGCTGCGAGTGTATCACGGTGTTGTGTTCCGCATTTCAAAAAAAAAAAACTTTACTCCCAAAGCACTTTTTACTTTGTCAATCCTCAAAAGCTCTCACGCTCTCTCTCTCTCGCTGGGTCTCCCTTTCTCTATTGATGTGTGTTGACCCAAGTTATCATCGATGATGACGTCACGTTCACTTTTGAATAGCTGTAAAATCCATTGCTTTGTCCCCCTTTCCTCCCCCTCACGCACCCCTCCAACTCTTCTTTATTCACAATTCCAATCATCGATGCAAATGAACTCACACTTGATGCGCTGTCATCGGAATACGAGTACTCGCCACGCTCTATGAGTACTCGCACTCGCACTCGTATTCGTATTTGTCGATTTACTTATGTTATTCTGACACACACGATTCAGTCAACAATTCAATCACAAATTCTGCGACAAATATTATTTACATTATATCAAGTATACGTTTCAAGTTAAACAATAACTTCAATCAAACTCATTTTTCAACTGAAACTTAAATATGAATATCTGAAGCAAAGAATAATTCTATGTTCTGTATGTTAAACAAGAACTGAACGAGGTACATTTCTTAACCTGATCATCGTAGTCAAACTAATTCATCTCATTGCAATAAGGAATTATTTTCGATATTTTGTATGTCTTAATGAGATAATTTTACTCACTAGCAAATACAAAACTGTCAATAAAAACAACGTATAACATTTCAATAGATTTTATTATTTCGTACTACTTAATTAAAGAAACAGAAATAAGAGGAGAGATAGAAATGCTCTCTAAAGAGTTTCTAGGAATGGTTAATTTATTTTGAAGAAAAAGTTGTGTATTATAAATTCTTATTATTTACATTTGGCATTCGAACAGCTGCTAATGTAATGTGAATATTTATGGAAAATGGGTTGCTATCAAAGCTACATATCTACATATTAATTATATAGATTTTAGAATTAATAATTCCTACTACTAAATTATTTACACTATTATAAATAGGTGAAACGGTGAAATTCCTTCACGAATATGATTCGCTTCACTTAGAGAACCGAAGGATAATAATACCATATTATAGAAGTAAATATTATCTAAATGTTTCAAAGCTATTGCAGTGGAAATTTACTCTTGTGGAAATTAATATAGACTTATTTGATATCGGAAACGGATTTAAAGTCAATAGTCAAATGAAAACATTCTCAAGAAATCTTTGTAAAGTTTAAATAAAAAAGCTGGTACTTTAATTCTTAAGTAGGATATTGAAAGTATTTTAATTCTGTGACCCAAATGTCGCGAGGGACACTGTTTAAAATGAAAAAAATATATCCTTTATACATTTTTTTTATTCTAAATAAAGATGGATCTTATAGCTCTGGAATATATTTCTTATTGTAAAACAGAGAGAGTTCCTAAAATAAATCTTAGATCTAAATATAGTGATAATCCAGAGTATAAGAATAACCTTTATTTATTTTGAAAATGGTTTCAGTTTGTGATTTTTTTGTCGTTAGAGAATTATCCACATACAAGTTTTAACGAATTAAATATAAAATAAAGGAAAAGAAAAGTTGAAAAAACTGAATACAATAAAAGTAACATAAAAATAATACCAATCAACTAACATCTATTCATATATTGTATGCAGAGTCATAGCTTCAGGCATTGAATGCAAAACTATTGCAATTGCAGTTGTATTGCCGTAAAACAACATGTGAAAATTGCACCTGGAGCAATGCCTGAAGAATGCGATGAACGATGAAGGAGAGGGACGAAACGAGGAGAAGAGGGATGAAGAGTCGAAATAGAAGCATTCATGGCAAGATTGAGCCGCTTCAATTGACTCTTGTCATACTCGCAGCCACTTCATTCATTCATTCAACTCTGAGGCTGAAGTTGCGACTGAAGCTGAAGCTGAACCTGAGACATATCTGTCTTACGCCATGCAGACACGCACATTAGCGATATGAGGAGGGAGATGGCAACAGAGAGAGAGAGAGAGGGAGAGCGAGAGAGAGAGAGGGAGAGCGAGGTTGTATGACAAGTAGTCGTAGTCATGAGTAGTATGTATATGAGCTGGATACACGGTAAGTAGTTGCGATGAAGAGCCAAAAAGAAGGCAGCTTCCCACTTCAAATACAATCGAAAGCCGATTTACTTTGTACAAGTCGAGTGTCTCAGGAAAAAATGTTTGCTTTTTGGTTTTGGAACGTAAGCGAAGACGTGCAAAAGGGGAAGAGAGTGCGAGAGAGAGTGGGAGAGAGGGAAGCATGGCTTACGGGTGGCCAAAAAACAAACGGATGTTGTTGCAGGCAAACAGCAGCGAAGGCTCCAGACAGACAGACAAACAGAAAGGACAGGAGGGAAGGAAAGGTGGAGAGGGAGCGTGGAGCGAGCAGTGAGGAGAAGAGAAGCAGAGAAGCGCGGAAAGAAGGTAGGCGAGCAAGCACCCATGCATAAGAAACGACAACAGCTACGGCTTTGTCGGCAACAAAAAAAACCAGAAGTAAGCAAGCTGCAGTGGCGTTGGCACGACTGCAAGATACCCGGCATACAATTTGGTGTCGCAAAGAAACTTGTAAGTGAAACAGATGTATTCAGTAGCGAAATCTGATTAGTAATTAGCAAATGTGCCCTATAATATGGGCTTTATCCTTACACTAGGTATGTTTAGAAGCGCAGCGCGAAAGAAAAGCTCTTTATATATTCAAAACTAAATCGATACTGTGTGTGATTTATTTATTATTATTTATTTTCTGTTCCATCAGAGATCAATATCTGCTGAATGACTTAACAACTTTTCATGAACTTAGTTCGACATCTTTTCGATTCTGTGGCAACTCTATCAAAAGCAAATGCATGCAATATTATTGATAATATTTATATTATTTTTTTCTCAGTGATTGCCTTATTTTAAATTTGTAATCAGTGTACAATGTCAGTAAGTAATTGTGGTCAGTAGTCATGAAATCTAATCACTATAGTACATTCTCTAATTTTCTAATCGGTGTACAATCTTTTTACCATATATTCGTCATAAACGTTGTACACCGATTACAAAATTTGATATAGTAGTTATTAGGTATTATGCTTACTGATCACAATTACCTGCTGATTACATCTATGATATTGCATACAAGGTGCAAGCCATCGAATCAATTTAATGTAGGAGCAATGAAGCTACATTTTGAAAACATTTTCAGCTGCATAGTAACTATAGAAATATTTTTGCAAGCTTTGGAGTCTCTAGCTCTTATAGATGCTACGATTTAGAAGTTCAAAGTGATGGACAGACAGTCAGACGGACAATGCTTTATGCATATGAGAGTCTATATTAATGAGACATTTTAATTTTAAAGTCAGAGTTATGTAACATATATCCTTTTACTTTGCTTAAAAAATTATCAGCTCCCTTTAAGTCCCAACACTCTTCTCCACTTTTGACTGCCGGGTATGAGCAAAAAAAGAAAGAAGAAGTGCCAGGCAACAGGAATCAAGAGGCAACAGCCAAATATCCAAACAGCCAAAGAGACAAGAGCCAAGAGCCAAAGAACCCGGCAAGATGGTTGCGAGAGCAAAGCGAATGAGCCCCTTTCGCGAATTGCAGGCAACTCGCACTCGCAAACACACCCATTACACACACTCATCCCCCACTTACACACACCCAAGCACACTCACACACACACACAATGGGAATGGAACAGAGTTCAGTTTCAGGAGATTTCACATCATTTATTGTTCAAAGTCTTTTTTGAAAAGCATCAGCTTCGGCATCAGCTTCAGCTTCTGCTTGAGCATCCCACTTGACTGACTGAGTGACTGACTGACTGAGGGAATGAATGAGAGAGTGATGGAATGACTGACGGACTGACTGCCTAGCCAACTGACAATAATCTCTTCTGTTGTTTCGACGACTTTGGCGGTGCGAATGTAATTATTGTTGTTGCCATTGTTATTGCTCCCGTTGATGTTGCTGTTGCCGTTGTTGTTGTTGCTGTTGTTGTTGTTGTTGCTGTTGTTGCTGCTGTCCAAATGCTCTCTAAGAGGGTTGCTTTGTTGAGCGATTGACAGTGTTTTAATGGTGGCGATTACAATGATTCTCTCTGGCTCCAGCAAACAATTAGCCCGGCTGAATGACGAGCTTAAAAGCCGAATGAATGTCACGAGTATCGAGTGCCCCAATTGAGTACACTCAAGAGTGCTTGAACAGAAAAATACACCACTAACGAAAAAAGAAAAGATTCCCTGCACGATTATTATACTAGTAATATATGTACATATAGTACATATATGAATATATGATTATCAAAAGTTGCCATCGCATATGCGAGCAAGTCAATTTTAATCCTGGGAACGAGCGAGTGAGCGTATTCATTGTTGCATTCCCTCTTAATCCTTTTAATTACAGAATTCTGTAATCCAATTTTAATTCCTCATTAGTTGAGATTATCATCATTGTGACAGAGAAGCATTTATCAAAGCATCTCCTAGCAATAACAGTTTGTTGTCTTGTGTTCTCGTGTATTTTCTGTTTGGCGTTGCGTTGCCTTGTATTCTTGGTTCTGTTCAGTGTTCTGTTCTATTCTGTTATCCTTCTCGTTTGGTGGCTACGATGGCGGC